>NW_018164692.1:1160019-1160492 GCF_001263595.1 Phalaenopsis equestris
TATATATATATATATATAATTTTAGAAAAATATAAAATCAAACTGACCTCATATTTTTCGCAGTTTAAATGAAAGAGTACTCTACCTCAAATCCTGAATATATCCCGAAGGGTAAACACAAGACTTGAGGATGAAACTCAATTAAATAAACTAGGAAAACATATGACGTCCGTTTGGGTCTGCGAAACCGTTTTATTTGCCGACAAGTTCCCATATTTAATATAAATGATTAAATAGGGTTTATTTTAATCTGAGTTCAGAAAAGCTTCCTATAAGGGCAAGCCCTTATAGTTAATTACATCTTAAATGACCGAAGTCACCTAATAAAACTCTCGATAAAAATCAGGGAATAATGTCTTCAAAGAGGTCAAAAGGATAGAACTTTACAACGAAATCGGACAAAGAGGTGTGAAGGGGGAAAAACTCAAATCTGGAACATTGTTAAGGGATCCAAATGAAGAGAAACTAGGGGA
>NW_018164692.1:1163000-1164192 GCF_001263595.1 Phalaenopsis equestris
CTAAAACAACGAAAAGGAGACTGGATCAGTTCTCAAAAAAAAAAAAAAACTCGTATCGAAAAGACCTGGAAAAGTAGGGCCCGGGGTCTTTCCTGACAAACACAAAATATCCCTTCGCGCTGATTCTCCAAACCCCAAGAACGTAAGATTAATCGAATCGACCGAATGTTCTTCCAAAATAAGATTTAAAATTTTCCAAAACTTCGAAGTAAACTAACGCGGGGAAACCACTGTCAATATTTCCAAACTCGTACTAAATTCGAGATTCTCCCAACTTTCAGATTAATAGATAGCCTCATACACCAAATAAGCACAAAATCTTCCCATCAAATCACATAAATGCTCACAATCGGGCTCACTACAAAGAACTGAACAGCAAGCAGGACTCACGGCCAGGGTCGGCAGAGGAGGAGAAACAACTCACAAGGCCCATAACCCAGGGCAACTTAAAAGACAACAGGTAAGACTTATAGTTGAGGCAACAAAGAGGGCCCAAAGCCAGCCCTCAACTAGAGCCAATCCAAGTCCAGTAGAGGCCAAACAAAGTGCAGCAGGGCTAAAACACAAGAGCCCTTAAAGCCAGGAAGAGAGCTCTAACATCTCAATAAAAGCCAAGCTCAAGTTTCTACAGAAACCGACGTCTCATACTCCTGAAATGAAAACCGAGCACCAACAAAAGCCCAATGCCGAGCCATTTAAAGCCCAAAATCGAGCCTAACGATATCAAAATCCAGACCCCATAAAGCATTAAAGATCCAACCATTTCGCCCCAAAACCGTGACTTCAAATCAAGCCAAAACCAAGTTCAACAAGAACCAGAAACTGAATCCGAGTTCGACGAGAAACAAGAAGCCAAAATCGAGCTCAACGAAAACTCAAAAGCCAAAGTCAGAGCTCAACAAGATTAAAACCAGCCCAAGCATTGATATAATCGAGCCATACAACATTAAAGCTCTAGCCATTTTAAGCCCAAGGAATGACTTGCATGTCTAAACATTCTAAACATGAAATTATTCCAACAAATATATGAACAGGGGAGATGCCTCATGAAGAGTTAAGCCAAACTCTCAAAACAAGATACAAAGCTTTCCACATTAAATAAAATTTTTCATAGCCTGCATTTCAAGCTGGGGAAAGCCACAGGAAGCCCAAGCCGAGCCCCCTCAAACATGCATAAAACAGTAGAATGAAC
>NW_018164692.1:1165752-1189867 GCF_001263595.1 Phalaenopsis equestris
CACTTCTAAGGTTCTAAGATAGTCGAAGGGAGATTCCTAAGGCTAGATCCTAAACCCTAAGAGGAATACTAGACCTCACGAAAATTGAGGTCAACAACATCCAAAGACTTTGAGATAATTGTAAGATGAGACATGATTGTGGAAAAGTACGTAATCAGGTTTATGGTGTTTGTCCGAAAGATAGGCGATTTATAAGGTATGTTGTGGTGAGTAGAGTGTCAGCCCAAAGATATGGTGATAAGAAGGTTGTTGTCATGAGAGCACTAGTAGTGTCAAGTAGATGATTATTTTTTTCGTTCTGTCACACCATTCTGTTTCAGTGTGAGGTATGTTGGTTGGTTATTAGTTGAAATGTGTTGTTGATGCATTCTCCACCACCGTCGGTGCAAATGGATTTAATTTTGTAAGAGTATTGATTTTCCACCAGATTTTTTAAGTGTGAAAATTTTTAAGAGGTTTCACTTTTCTTGTGAAGAAAATAAATCCAAGTATAGTGAGTAAAGTCGTCTACAAAAAGTAAGTAATATTTGTAAGCTTGGGTAGAAAAAGTGGTGGAAGGGCCCTATACATCGGAGGGAATTAAATTTAGTGGAAAAGATGACTTAGAAGTGGAAAGTGAAAAGGAGAGCTTATGACTGTTTGCTACATGACATGAGTTACAATGTAAATATTTGAGGAAAGGTCTTAAAAATGAGAATCTGGATGCAATGATGGATTGCTTTCTCCTTGAGGGACGACCAAATCGTTGATGCCAAATTTGTGGAGTTTGGTTGGCGAAGACGAGCAAAATCTATGGAAGTTGCAGGTGGAAAGGGGGTTGCACTAGGTAAAGGCCGCGAACGCAGAGGGCACAAAGGATTGTTTTGTTAATTTTGAGATTAGTGATGTGGTACCCATCAGATTTGAAGGTAAATGAGCAAGAGTTAGCTTGAGTTAATTTGTGAATAGAAATAAGATTGTATGCGAGATTTGGGATGTGATGAAGATTAGAGAGACTAGGCTTACATTGTGGGGTTGGGAGAATTCCTTGCCCTATATGAGCAATAGGGAGTTGTTGCCCGTTGCCAACTGATATGGTTTTGTGATATTCTTGGGCATTGTGAAGGTGAATTGATTCAGATGTCATATGCTCGGTGGCGCCACTGTCAATGTATCACTTATTGTCCAAAATTTCTGCAATGTTGGTGAGGAGGGCTATTGGAGTTTGATAGGAATTGACATGCCGGTACCGGCATTTGAATGCCCCTTGCCCATTTTTGTGACAGATATGGCAAGTTGGAGGACAATTGTTGTGATTGGAGTCACAGTTGGGGCAGGATGAAGAAGCATGCTTGTTGCCTCTTGTCGATGATGAGTTGCCTTAGTTTCTGCCTCGGCCTCCAGTGGCAAGTAGTGTGGTGGTGTTGGATTGTTCCTTTACTGCCTCATTTGCTAGATATATTTCTTAATTGCACAACAATGTGTGGAGATTGTCCAAAGAGATTGGATTAAGATTGGTGTGAATGGCCATCTTGAATGCATATTAGGAAAGGGGAAGGTCATTGAGGGTGTGATGAATAACATCCTCTGGGTTGAGAGAGGCACATGCACAGCATTGGGAGCTCGCTTTGTTTTGGAGATGTTGAGAGGAAGATGATAAAGTCGCGGTTCCAGGTGCCGCTGAATGGCAAACCTTGTTGTGGTATATATGAAATTTAAAACGATCGATGACGAAGTGAAAAAATAGAACGAGAAAAATCACACTAGAAAAGAACACACAGATTTACCTGGTTCGACAAATTGCCTACATCCACGAAGTTGCGGAGGATTTTACTAATTAAGAAAATTACACCGTTTGATCACGTCGACAATTACAAGATCTCACTTGCTCTCTCTTTACACTGAAATTCACCCAAGAGCAAGAACACTGAAGAAGAAGAAATACGCACAAGAGAAAATCTGTTTCTCTTCTTGCGCAAACCACTAAGAAGAAATCAAGGAGAGCAACCTTCTTTTTCTGTTATCTTCTTCTTCCTTCTGCCAAGCACGCAGAAACAACTAAGAGAGAGTGACACCTTGTGATACTCCTTCCTGTAAGCAGAATATTGAAATAGCAAGGTAGAAACAGTAGCATGTGATACTTTCTTCTGCTCTTGGTTCGGTCACGTGAAGAAGAAAAACCTTTTTTTTCTACCACTTGCTGCCTCCCAAATGTTGCGAACAGAAGAAAGAAAACAAAAGCAGTCTGCATGTAAAGAAGAAGCCTTTAAAATCGCCTCGCCTGTAGCAGTTTTCCGTAATCCCTGCACAGGAACTGAATTCGTGAGGTAGTCTTTTGGAGTTTTTTTGGTCTCAAAGAAGATGTTCAATCGGAGAAAAGATAATTTCAATTCTTCTCTTTTTGCTTGCATTTATGGTGGTGGGGCCAACAAAAGCAAAAGTCACGCCTCTTCCAAAGAATGGGAGGCGGGACAGTTACTTTTCTCCTCTCTTTTTTATTTTTTTATTTTCTGAACCATGCTCTACTTCAACAAATTTCTCACTTGGAGACCGGTACACGAGCAACGTCTTTTTCCTCAAACTGATATCTTCCACTATCAAATTAACATCCTCCACTGGCGATGTTGCCATTTTCTTCAAACATGAATCCTCCACCTCTGCAACTTAAGGCCCCTGTCTTCAAGTTAGAAGACCAACTGAAGCTGCGCACAACTTCAGTTTCTTCAAATTAACACCCTTTGTCAACATATCAGCAGGGTTGTGGCTTCCACAAATTTTCTCAAGCAACAACTGTCCGTCATCCAACAATGACCGTATGAAGTGATACCTGATCTGAATGAGCTTAGCCTTGGACTGAAATGCTGGATTCATAGCAAGGAATATGACACTCTGAATATCACTATAAGGTATGCCCTTCTGATCATTCTTTCTTAATTCTTTCAAGAAGCCCTGTAGTCATATCATCTCTTTTGCAGCCTCTGACACTGCTATGTACTCAGCTTCTATAATAGACAATGAAACTGTCTTCTGCAGATTAGATCCCTATGATACTGCAGTGCCACCAAAAGTATAAATATAACATGTAGTACTTCTTCTGGTATCAATGTCTCTAGCTAGATCAACATCAACATAGCCCTGTACCTCTGAACTCTTTTCTGAGAAACACAACCAAGAATCTGCAGAGCCTCTTAGGTAACTCAAGATCCACTTCACTGCTTCTCAATGTTCCTTTCCAAGATTACTCATGTATCTGCTAACAACTCCCACTGCATGGGCAATATCCGGTCTGGTGCAAACCATAGCATACATAAGTGAACCAATAGCTGAAGCATAAGAAACCTTACTCATGTGATCTCGTTCCTCCTCTGACTTGGGTGACTGATTCTTGCTGAGTCTGAAGTGACTTCCCAAGGGTGTGCCAACTAGTTTGGTCTTATCCATGTTGAACCTACTAAGTACCTTTTTCATATACTCAGCCTGAGAGAGTCTCAACATGCCTCTGACTCTATCTCTGACAATTCTCATACCAAGGATTTGCTTTGCAGCTCCCAAATCCTTCATTGCAAAGTGCTCTAACATCTGCTCCTTCAGATTATTGATCTCCTCAATACTAGCACCTGCAATAAGCATATCATCCATATACAGTAGTAGGATGATATAAGAATTGTCAAAATACCTGACATAGCAACAGTGATCTGCTTGAAATCTACTGTACCCTGCACTGTATATGAAATTATCAATTTTTTGTACCATTGTTTAGGAGCTTGCTTCAGGCCATACAAGCTCTTCTTCAATTTGCAAACTAACTCTTCCTTTCCCTGTACCACGAACCCTTAGGGTTGGTGCATGTAGATGTCTTCTTCAAGGTCCCCATGAAGAAAAGCTGTTTTTACATCTAACTGCTTAAGTAAGAGATCTTCAGTAGCCACCATAGACAGTACCATTCTGATGGTTGTAAGCTTCACCACAGGAGAGAAAATCTTGGAATAATCAATACCGTGCTTCTGCTGAAAACCCTTTACAACAAGTCTAGCGTTATACCTCTTTCCGACATCATGCTCAGTCTTCACCCGGTACACCCATTTGTTGTGTAATGTTTTCTTCTCATATGGAAGATCTGTCAACTCTCAAGTCTGATAAAGAGAATTCATCTCCTCCTTCATGGCTAGCTCCCACTTGCTCGAATTTTCATCTTGCAAGATTTCTTCATAACTCTAAGGTTCTCCACCATCTGTCAGCAGAATGTAGTTTAAAGTTGGAGAATAACGCTGTAGAGAATGTCTAGCTCTTTCTGACCTACGAACTGCACATGTAGGGTTAGACTCCTCTAAAACTGATTGTGGAACAATAAAAGTGGATGCCCCGAATCCACTCTCCTCGTCACCTGCATCTCTGTCCTGCACTGTGACCTCTGATAAATCATCAAATCTTACCAACTCAGATTCCTTCAGTGTTGTTTCAGAAACTGTACTGGACTTGTCCTTGTCATTCTCATTGAAAATCACATTCCTGCTCCTTATGATCTTCCGACCCTGATCATCCAAAAAACTATATCCAAATGTCTCATCTCCATAGCCAATGAAATAACACATCTTTGACTTAGCCTTAAGCTTACTTCGAGCATCGGGATTAAAGAGAATATAAGAAAGACGATAAAAAAGTCTTAAGGTGAGAAAATTTGACATCTTTCCCACTCCAGACTTCTTCAGGTAATTCACAGTCTAATGGAACAGATGACCCCCTGTTGATCAAATAAACTGCAGTACTGACAGCTTCTGCCCAGAAGTAGGTGGTAGTCCGACGTACAATCTCATGCTTCTAGCCCGCTCATTAATGGTCTTGTTCATGCGCGCTGCAACACCATTTTGTTGTGGTGTCCCTGGAGTGGTCTTTTTCATTCTGATGCCATGAGCTGCACAGTACTCCTTGAACCCACCATCAATGTACTCACCACCATTATCAAACCTAAGACATTTCAACTTTAAGCATATCTCTGTCTCAATTATGACCTTCCAAGTCTTGAACACACTAAATACATCAGATTTATACTTCAAGAAATAAACTCATACCTTTCTGCTATGATCATCAATGAATGTGACGTAGTAACGAGAGCCTCCAAGAGATGCCACTGGAGAAGGTCCCCACACATCTATGTGTACAAGATCCAACTTTCCTGCCTTTGGCGTCCTGCCACCTTTCAAAAAACTGACATTCATCTGCTTTCCCGTAATGCAACTCTCACAAATGCCGATATCAACAGACTTCAGTTCTGGAAGCTTGCCTCTGGACCGAAGTTCCTTCATACCTCTCTGACTCATGTGGCCAAGTTTGCAATGCCACAACTCTACTGTGTTTTTTGCAACAGTAGTATCAACACTGTTAATTAAACTAGTAGTCGTATACAACGTACCTGTTTTCTTACCGCGAGCCAATACTAGTGCTCCTTTGGTAACCTTCCAGGTGCTATCTGAGAACCCTACTGAATGTCCACACTCATCAAGATGCCCAACAGAAATGAGCTTCTTCAGTTTAGGAATGTGTCTGACCTTTTGCAGAGTCCGCTTGTTCTTGTTTGGAAGTGTAATGTCAATATCTCTCATTCTTACCACGTTCAGAGCTTCTCCATCAGACATATATACTTTCCCAAAGTCACATGCAACATAATTCCGCATCAATTCCCGATGGAAAGTTGTATGAAAAGAAGCTCCTGAATTCAGTATACAGTCATCAACAAGACTATGAACTGCCAGCAGTAGTGCATCCTGTGATTCTTCAGTTACCACATTCGCACTGTCATTCTCCTTCTTCTTAGGATTCTAGCAGTTCCTCCTTATGTGGCCAGTTTTGCCACAATTCCAACAAGTTACTTGTTTACCAGGCCTTGACTTGCTCTTGCTTTTTTTCTTTGATTTTGATCTTCCCCTGTTTGAGTTCATGTCAAGTGATCTCCCTCTGGAATCAACATTTAATGTTGAACTCGAACCTGAGATCTCGCCAGAATCTCTCTTGCGCACCTCCTCAGCCAAAATCAAATCACAAATATCTTCAAATTTCAGTTTAAATTTGCCTGCAGAATTACTGACAGCGATCCTCATACTTCTCAGTTATTTAGCAATAAAGCCAACAAGATCAATGCACGTATCTCATCATCAAATTCAATTTCCGCTGACGATAATTGATTTTATGATACTATTTAAATCATTCAGGTGTTGTACAACAAACGTACATTCCGCCATCTTCAAATTGAATAACTTCTTCATCAGATATACCTTATTATTCGCCGATGACTTTTCATACATATCTGTTAGGGCTGTCATAAGATCTGCAATCGTCCTCTCCTTGACGACGTTATGTGCAACGGACCTCGATAGGGTCAATCGAATAACCCCCATAACTTGTCGATCTAACATATTTCATTCAGTTTCATACATTCTTTCATGTCTCTTCCCCAATAACGGAAGATGAAGTTTCTTCCCATAGAAGTAAGTTTCTTCCCATAGAAGTAATCCAGTAATCCTCTATCTGCATACTCCAATAACCAAAATCTGTGTCATCGAACTTCTCGATCCCTGAAACCTTCACTTCTTCTACAGCCATTGTTCTTTCTCAGATCAGAACAAAACTCTGATATATGAAATTTAATATATGAAATTTAAAACGATCGATGACGAAGTGAAAAAATAGAACGAGAAAAATCACACCAAAAAAGAACACACAGATTTACGTGGTTCGACAAATAGCCTACATCCACGAAGTTTCAGAGGATTTTACTAATTGAGGAAATTACACCGTTTGATCACGTCGACAATTACAGGATCTCACTTGCTCTCTCTTTTTACACTGAGATTCACCCAAGAGCAAGAACACCGAAGAAGAAGAAATATGTATAAGAGAAAATCCGTTTCTCTTGTTGCGCAACCTACCAAGAAGAAATCAAGGAGAGCGAACTTCTTCTTCTGCTATCTTCTTCTTCCTTCTGCCAAGCACGCAGAAACAACTAAGAGAGAGACACCTTGTGATTCTCTTTCCCGTAAGCAGAACACCGAAATAACAAGGTAGAAATAGTAGCATGCGATACTTTCTTCTGCTCTTGGTTCGGTCACGTGAAGAAGAAAAGCCTTTTTCTTCTACCACTTGTTGCCTCCCAAATGCTGCGAACAGAAGAAAGAAAACAAAAGCAGTCTGCCTGTAAAGAAGAAGCCTTTAAAACCGCCTCGCCTGTAGTAGTTTTCTGTAATCCCTGCACAGGAACTGAATTCGTGAGGTAGTCTTTTGGAGTTTTTTTGGTCTCAAAGAAGATGGTCAATCAGAGAAAAGATAATCTAAAGCAAAAGTCACGCCTTTTTTCAAAGAATGGGAGGCGGGAACAGTTACTTTTCTCCTCTTTTTTTTATTTATTTTTTGAACCGGGCTCTACCTCAACAAACCTAAGGCGAAGAAGCCATTGATGTTAGCTTCAGGTGGAAGGAGGCCCCCAGGCCCGCCAAAGATGGCTGGCTTTTGGAAAGGATGGTTGTGAAGTTTGGGGAACTGTTGGGGTTTTTGGAATTCAGAAACAAATGATGGTTGTGAAGATTTACCATGCTTAGGTTATCCAGACTGAGGGTCGTCTGGGCTGTAGGTAGTCCTTGTCAGAGATTTAGTCCGAAATAATTTTGATTTAAATGCATGAAACTAAATAGGCTTTAATCACATTTTCCTACTCAAACTGATCAGAGCAAGTCCTTAAACTGATCAGAGACAAGTGCTTCCATTTATGCTCTCTCTCTCTCTCTCTTTCTCACCTCTAATTCTTGTTGCATATTTCAATCAGTATATAACAAATATTCTGGCATCAACACAGTTGGCAGAGGATTGGGTTGATAGTCCGCACTCAAAGGAACAATTTGAAGCTAAACTACAGAAGAAAGAAGAGGCTGCTATAAGAAGAGAAAGAACACTAGCCTACGCCTACTCGCATCAGGTGATATGATCCTTTATCAATTACATCTAAGCAGACAAAATCAATAGGTTTACACAAACAATTTACATTTTTCTATACCAAAAGTACTGATTAAAAATCATACCTTGATTCCTTCCAAATCAGTGGAGGAGCAATTCTTCCAGGTCTAAGAAACCAGCTTTCATAGATCCCAAGCAACAGTGGTGCTGGAGCTGGCCTGAGCGCTGGATGTCCACCAGGCCATGGGAGCTCAGCCAAACCTTCTTCATCTCCGGCAAAGATTATCGCCCCAGAGGCTTAAATTACAAAGCAACTTCATCTCGAGTATTCAGCCGACATGCGCCTTCCACGCCCTCCTCAGTTGCGTCAAATGATGATATGCGACGCTTGTTGGGCTTTCAGACGGAACAACATAGGAGAAGGCACAGCATTGGGAGCTCGCTTTGTTTTGGAGATGTTGAGAGGAAGATGACTAAGTCGCGGTTCCAGGTGCCGCAGAATGGCAAACCTAAGGCGAAGAAGCCATTGATGTTAGCTTCAGGTGGAAGGAGGCTCTCAGGCCCGCCAAAGATGGCTGGCTATGGGAAAGGATGGTTGTGAAGTTTGGGGAACTGTTGGGGTTTTTGGAATTCAGAAACAAGTGTTGAGCATGAGATAAAAAAAATTATTCAAGATATCTTAATATAATGTTGTGGAATGAAAAGATATACAAAATTCTATGGTATTGTTTGTTTAAATTACTGGTAATTGTGTGCATTCAGCTTTATTTTCAATCAGAATATTCTTATATATATATATGTATATATGTATGTATATATATATAGGTGTGGGTGTTTGTAATAAGTGCATTTTTCTAATCTTCATTATTGTATTTAAGAAAATTTATATATATAACACATAATTTTTATTTATTTAACCCTTAAAGTTTAATGCTTAGATCTATAGCAATTTAATTTCATTAACCAATGCATGAAGAGGTGTTAGTTCACTTTTAAAAACATAAAAATAGTGATATATTTGATGTAATTCTAAAGTTTTGAGTTTTATGTACATAAATGAATATTTATGTAAATGTCTTTTATTTTTAATATTTTTTTATTGGAGTGTGAACATCGGATAAATGCTTTGATGAATATCGAGAAAATCCAATGAATAGAAGATATAAAGAAGTATAGTACAATGGGGACCTCGAGCGGAAAACGAATGGCCCATGTCGGAAGACCAAAGGTCCCTCAGCAGAAAACTAAGGGTCCGACATAAGAAGATTAATCATCCACTTGCAAAATACCGAAAGAGTTATCCAATTAGATGTAACCCCATCTTTAGCTAGGGTTGAAGGTCGACCAAACCAAAGTCCAAAGTCTACCAAACAAAGTGGAAGCATCAATCTATCTCTTGCCATGATCCAATTCAAGGAAATAATTTAACATCGTCAGCCATCTCACAGAATACTCCCATATTTTCTCACTTTGAGTTGAGAATTGGGCACAACGCACTCAGCAGAACATCCTAAAGGATCTCTATTGTTGAGAAGTGAGCTACCTATTGAATTAGAGTAATTTACTCTTTGCCCGAAAGCCTAGTCTTATTCCACCGATAGGAGCTTCATGTCCTTTGATCAATGGTTGACAACCAGATTAGTATGACCGTCTAATTCATGTTCGATCAACCTGAAGAATACAGAAGGTTTACCTACAACTCCAGTTCCATTGGTTTCAATGAACCAAGGCTAACTAAATTTGGCCAACCGAGTCAGAGGATAGTTGGATCAACCTGAAGAATATAGAAGGTTTACCTACACCTCTCTCAAATCATTTTTCATCATTATCTCTCTCTCTCTCTCTGTGTCTCTCTCTTTCTCTCGCCCCCTCCCTCCCTTCTGTCTCACACTCTACCCATTGGGTGTGATTCACGAACAAATTTAGATTCAATATCCTAAACGGTGCAGTAAGTGTGGATCATGCTAGCGACAAAAAGAGGAGTAACACAAGGAGAAGAAGCTCACAACAAAGACATCACTTACATGTAATGCATTAGAGAGTTTATCCAATGACAGATCCAAGAGCTAAAATTTCAGATGATGAAAGCTCTCATAGAAATAGCGGCTCGATGAGCATATCATCAACAAGGTAGACCTCCATAATTCAAATTTTTTCTTAGCTTTTTCTCTCATCTTATCCACGAGAAGCATATAATCAACAAAAAACATACACCAAGGCACATCCTTCTATAAGTGTCCAATAATACCATCCATAACTAAAGCAAAAGGA
This sequence comes from Phalaenopsis equestris, assembly GCF_001263595.1. Classification (NCBI taxonomy): domain Eukaryota; kingdom Viridiplantae; phylum Streptophyta; class Magnoliopsida; order Asparagales; family Orchidaceae; genus Phalaenopsis; species Phalaenopsis equestris. Next base: position 1,175,944 of record NW_018164692.1, read on the forward strand.
TATGGGCTTAAAGCCAATCTCTAATGTAAACCAACAGAAATAGGAAAATACTTGTCAATCCTCCTTCTGTTCGAACACAAGTAACAACTCTTGTATACATATCTTTAATATCTTTAATGACTATTAATGACTAGAATATAAGTCATATCAACACTTTTTTTCTCAAGAACTCTCCAAAGGATATATCTTGGAACTCGATGTAAGCTTTTTCTAAATCAATAAAAATCATATGTAGATCCTCCTTCTTATCTCAGAACTTCTCCATCAAACCTCTCAATAAATGTATAACTTCCATAGTAAACCTGCCTAGCATAAATCCAAATTGATTATGAGAAATTTTTGTAATACGTCTTAACCTATGTTCAAGTACCCTTTCCCATAATTTTAAAATATGATAAATCAACTTAATTGCTCTATAATTTGCAAACTCTTGTGCATCCCCTCTGTTCTTAAAAATGGGGACCAAAATACTCTTCCTCCACTCCTCAGGTATCTTTTTAGTTTTTAAAATAATATTAAGGAGTTTAGTAAGCCAATAAACTCCAAAATCTTCTAAATATTTCCACACTTCAATTGGGATATCATCAAGTCCTACCGACTTTCCACCCTTGGTTGCCTTTAAAGCCTCCTCAACTTCCTTTTTACTAATGCGACAGTGACAAATTAAATAATTTATTGTTATTAATGATGTTAATCGATTGTATTTTCTCAAACTTCATTAAAAAGTTTATCAAAATAACTCATCCACCTATTTTGAATATTTTTTTCTAAGAAAAACACTTTTCTTTTTTATTTTCATTTTTAATACACTTTACTTGAGTTAAATCTTGACTTATCTTTTCTCTTTACTTGGCTAATTTATACATATATTTTTCACCCTTCTTAGTATCTGATCTCATATAAAGATTACTAAAAGCAGAATTTTTAACGTTACAGATTGTTCTCTTGGACTCCCTATGGGCCTTTTGATATATATATATATATATAAGATATATATATATATATATATATATATAATTTATTCTACAATGACAAAAAATTCCAACAACAGCTAAAAATATGAGAATATGTATACTCTTTTCATTTTCCTACAACAATGGCAATTATTCCGCATTTAAACAAGGCTAACCATAACATACAAAATACTAAAAATTTCGGGGCAATTACATACATACCACACAAAACTTGCTATTTACAAATCAACCATCCTTTTTCATCCATTTTTCAAATTCTCACTCAAATATCAAAATTCATGGTAAAACTCCATGCCATATTTTTCATTTTTATCAAATTCTCAATAGTTTGATCATGACAGACGTAAATATATAGGTTTAGTAGCTCAAAAAAATCACCTCGGTGCTTAATTTGCAAATATCAATATTTTGGGTGGTTTGTATGTAATTATCCCAAAAAATTGAAGGCATGAGGTGCTAACTAGCTCTTTTTCCAAAACCCACCAATCATCGTCAGCACATTGTGATTCTTGCTCCTTGATGTTTCACCAATTTCATCTAAAATTGGTGAACGCATCAAGTTTCTTCCATCATAAAAAGATTGTGGATCAACTGAACCAGTTCTCTCAACAATCCTTCCATGGCTTTCAGCCATGAGAATAGCAGCAGCAGTTTCAGCAGCCTTCCTCCATTGATCTGAATGCTGCTTCACCCTCCTCAGCTCAGCCTCCATTTCAGCCTCATAACTCTTAATGCCTTCCATCTCTTTCATCTCTTTCTTCCCCGTCTCCATTTTGATCAGATTGTTCTCATCTGACAGTTTCTGGATCTCAACCTCCTTGTCTGAAAGTCTGGCTTTCAATTCTGAGATATCCACGGCTGCTTGTGTGATCTTTGAACTGAATTCAGCTTCTACTTGGTTCACCCTTGCCCTTATCTCATCATTCAACTTTTTATTCATGTGTGATATGCTTCTGAGATCTTCATCCTTATGTGTAAGTTTTGATTCCAAGTTGGCAATTTCAGCCTTTGCTTCCTTCAGCTCAGATTCTAGTTTAGATTCTCCTTCACTAGATAAAGTTTCTAATTTCTCCAGTAATTCATTAACAGAAAGTGGAAGCACATTGTTCTTCAGCTGTTCTTCCTTTTGCTCAAAATTTTGATTTGCTTGTAATTTTTTGACCTTGTCTTCAAGTTCATTTACTCTAGACTTAGACATCTCTAGCTGTAGCAAAGCCTCATTGAAACTTTTTGTTGCCTTATCTTCAGCACTTTTTCTTTCTGCAATTTGAATTTTAAGCCTCTCTATGGCAGAATTTTTTTCCAAGATTTCATCTTTTACAGCCTGCAGTTCAGAATTCGTGCTATCGAGTTGTTTGGCCATGGCAGCCTCCGACTTGACAAACATCTCAAACTCAGATTTGAGTTTCTGTCCCTCTTTAATGGCGGAGTTCCAAGCTGCCATATCTATTGATTGCAGGTTTTGGAGACCTTCATCCTTATTTATAAGTTCTGATTTCAAGTTGGCAATCTCAGCCTTGGCTTCTTTCAGCTCAGATTCTAGTTTAGATTCTCCTTCACTAGATAAAGTTTCTAATTTCTCCATTAATTCACTAGCAGAAGGTGGAAGCAGATTGTTCTTCAGCTTTTCTTCCTCTTGCTCAAAACGTTGATTTGCTTGTAATTTCTTCACCATGGCTTCAAGTTCATTTACTCTAGCTTTAGACATATCTAGCTGAAGCAAGGCTTCATTTAAGCTTTCTGTTGCCTTGACTTCAGCACTTTTTGTCTCTGCAATTTGAAATTTTAGCCTCTCTATGGCAGAATTTTTCTCCAAGATATCTTCTTTTACGGCACACAGTTCAGAATTCGTGCTTTCGAGTTGTTCGGCCATGGCAGCCTCAGACTTGACAAACATCTCAATCTCTGATTTGAGTTTCTGTCTCTCTTTAATGGCGGAGCTCCAAGCTGCCATATCTATTGACTGCTGGTTTTGGAGAGCTGCCAGCTCTGACTGCCATGCCTTATCTCTTTGCTGAGAAAGCTTGCGAAGCTCTTGTATTCTATCATCTTCAGCTGCTGAAAGCTCTATAAGTTGGTGCTGAGACTCCTCAAGCTTAGAAGAAAATATTAAAATTTGCTTCTTGGCCTCTTCAGCTTCCTGTTGGGCTCTCTTTCTACTTGATTCAGATAAAGAAAGCTGGTCCTTTGTTCTTTTCAGCTCCTCTTGGAGTTCTCCAAGCCGAGATTCTAGATCGGTAAACTGGCTTGGAAGACTCTTCTAGAAAGCAGAAAAGATTACAATCATTTCAGTTTTAGAAAAACGTTTAATTCCATAATTTTGTGGTTAGAAAGCTAATGAAGAGGATAAAAATGTAATAAACTTTTTAAATAACTGCATTTTAAGATTGTTACAAATGAGTTTGAGAATGTTGTATAAATTTTGAGAGTAGGTTAGTGAAAAAAGTCACTTCAGACAAACGGTTTGATATGTAAATGTGAATGTTATAATGAATATGTGACAGAATCAGAAATTATAAAACAACAAATGATAGGTAAGTGATGAAAAATAGACTAAGGTGATTTGAATATGTTAAATGAAAATAAAATTGGTAGATAAAATTAGCCTCAAACAATTATGAAGTAAGAATAATAGAAAAAAGGTAACATAGACTTTGTGAACAGATACTAAACTTGACAAACTATTGACAATAAAAACCATATTGGTTGAAAAAAGAAATTAATAAATGTGGAACATACTTGAAAAACTGAATTATAATAGTCTGATTTCTGCTCATTTTCTTTTTGGCTTCTGTAAGATGAGAACTTCCGTGACTGGTGATTAATGCCTTCAGTAGAGTTAGCATCTGCTCCAATTGCCTTGCTTAAACTTTGAGGTCTAGTGGTTGCTGAGGATATCCTGTGGGAAGGTTTTGCAGCTCTGCTGAATGAAAGCACAGTAGTAGAGATATGAGTCCATACATTCTTGAGATAAATGCCTTCCGTGCTTGCATATCTAACGCTCGAAGTTCGACATTTTCACTTATAACACCTTATTGTTATAAAACATTGCATTAGAAGGTGTATTTCACTTTTAAAAAGGTAGTGATATTGGTATTTTGATGTGATGTTAAGGATTTGAGTGTTATGCATGTAAATATGAATGTTTAGGTGTTAGATATGTAAATACATAAGAATTGTGTGATATTTATGCACATGCTCAGAAGATTTATCTAGAATTTCATAAGAAACAACCATTTTCTTTGATTGCACAGTTATAATAATGAAGATGACATATGTATATCACAAAATTTAAAGCTCAAGATAAGATACTATTCAGATTTTCAAACTTTAAATTCATTTTGTGGTCCATTTTTATAAGATAAAGACAAAAAAAACAGCAACAACAACTAAGACTCTCAATTAAGCTCATGTTTGTGAAAAACCCATGTTAGGCAAAGTCCTTAAGATGTTAAGTCGTTCATGATCAAGATTTATCAATTCAATCCCTAAACAAGTTGGACTCAAACAAGAGCTAGCTCAATTATGCACGGTTCTCTGAAAGCTCGGAATATAAATATATATGTATAAATTTACACATTTATAAATGTATGTTTATGTAAATTTTATTTTTAATCATGTATTTTATATTTATAAGTCATTGTGCTCCGAAATCATGAGCGTGCTTTAAAATCTACACACTGAAAAGATATTGCTTTATGAAAGCACCGAACTTTTTCTTTACAGTTAGCTATGAAACACAAAATGTTAATGCATTTAATAAGCATTAACTTGGCTTTTTATTTGTGTTTGGTTTGACAATGAAGAAACTCAACCTGAAAAAAGCTTTGAAGCACAAACACAGATATGATACAATATGACAAGGACAAGATGACTCTATATAATGGCAAAAAGTAAGACATAATACATCATGGAAAAAATTTTCAATTTAATAAGTTAATAATTTGAAATAAATAATTTCCTTTTATTTTATGTTGGAAACATCACAGGATGAAATTTAATATCATTAAAAAAATTTTCTAAGAATAAAAGGTCCTAAACCCGATTAATTAAAATAAAGAGCTAATTACGTAAATAACACTCAAGACTTTGCTACTTATAGAAGTAGCTCCCAATTTTTTTTTTTTGAACTACTAAACCGGTGCATTTACTCGTATCATGTTCAAACTGTTGATAATTTGATAAAAAAGAAAAATACGGGTTGGAATTTTATACTGAATTTTGATATTTGAGTGAATATTTTAAAAATAGTTAAAAGAGGCTACTGGATTTGTAAATAGCAATGTTTCAAGTATTAGGTATGTAGTTGTTCAAAAAAAAAAAAAATCACAAAAGCATTGATCTGCATTCTGCGTGTCCTCGTTATATCCCATTGTGTCTATGCCATGTTGAAGCCCAATTTTACAATAAAAAATTCCTGACAAAGTTTGTGACTTATTGGACACGTGCCGGGGCATGTTGAAACTTTGTTGGTGTCCAATATAGATATAGAGGCCATTCACAAACATCCATGCTTCATAGAATAAGAGCATTGAACTTAGACAAATTCAGCTTGAGCTTGTATTTGGTTTGATAGTTAAACTAACTCAAAGATCATTCTTAATTATGGTCATCTTATGTTGTGCACACTCTTATGAACAATCAAAATTCTATGAGATCCAAACTTGATAGCAAGTTCTCTTATATTAAGGCTGATGCGAGCAATTTTAAGTGTGATAGAGTAAGTGCAATAGTGTTGTGAAGATTCACAAAAAAGATTACAAAATGACAGACTATGTTGCAAACAATAAGCTAGTAAGGTATGGAGCAGGCAGGGTTAAAAGATGTTAAAATTATGGAATCGGAATTCTCCATAAATTTAATAAGATATATGGAAATTTCCTTTTTTTTTAATATTGGACAGAGATTTTTGAAGAGATAATTTTTTTTGGGTTATGAAAATTTTTATCAACTTTAAGAAATTTTTTTAAATAAGATAGTTTATTTTATTTCGCGTAACTTATGCCTTGTTACCGCTATAAAGAAAGAAGGGTTTGACATCCGACAACTACAGAAAAAAGAGAGAAGAGAGGGAAAGTGGAAGAGTGGGAGAACAAAGGGAGATTTTTTTTCAAGTAACTATACGAGGGAGACACCTGAATTTTCAAGAAGAAAGAGATGCTTCTAGTTTTCATTCCATCAAAAGTAGAAAAGTTAGGCCATAGCAAAAAGCACTCATTTGGATCGCTGCAACAAAAAAATAAAGAGAATAATAGCAATGACATCTTTTTCTCAACATCTTGTTCTCCTCTTCATTTAATTAAAATAAAGTAGTAATACTTTCTTCATCTTCAACTTCGTGTGAAGAAAAATCAATCTCCGTTTTCATCTTAAACTTTGAGCGAAGAAAAATGCAATTCATGCATTCTCTTTAAAAACTTAGTAGAATATTTGATCAATTGGCAGTCGTGGTTATATGTGAATCTCATCAAACCACACAAACTTGGGCCTCCAATTTGTGATCACCGGTTTATTTGTTCTCTTTTCTTCATTTAATTTTTGCTTGAATTTTTACTATTATCCTAATAAAATAGTGATGACTAGATGCACTCAACTCTCCACATAGTAAGTTAATCAAAATGAGGTTATATTTACATTTTTAAATATATTATTTAGTTCAAGAAATATACCAAAAAGGCGTCCATTTTCAGCAATAGTTACATAAATTTAGGTTCTAAAGTTTGAGAGTACAAATATTTTAAACTATCAAAGCCAGCTGGTTTCATAGTAAAAGCAGTCATCTTACTGCCAACTTTTTTGAATAAACCACAGAGCAAAAGCAAAATCGACAGAAAAACCTTGACATAATTAGGCCACATGGCAACCAAATATAAAAAAAAAACAGCAAAAATACAAAGCTGACAAGCAAAAAAGGCACAAAGAAAGAGAATTAGAAAGAAGATTGAGAGCATATGAAGTCCCAAAAATTAAAATAATGGAGCAGGCGAGAACAAAGAGTGACAACCACAAGATGTCCAACCTCCAGAAGTCTTTAAAGCACAAAATAAAAGCAATATCTTCCTAAAATATATCAAAAGAAGAAGACAGTTCACAAAGCTGAGAAACAAAAAGATTGAAGATATTATATATAAAAAACAAAAAAAGCAATAATGATGTACAGCAATCATGTCCACAGAAACATCAAACTTCAAAGGTTTCATGTCAAACACCTCATGTGCATAAAAATCAAAAGAGAGCACGGAAATTGTTTAAGGATAACAAAATAATACCTGGATTTGTTTGCCTGCATTTCCTCACTGTGTCTATGTCCCAACAGCAAAACCTGCATGAAAAAAGACAGAGATGAACCAACGAGATGAAATAAGGATTGAAAGGAGTTATGGAGGAGAGGCTGAAACAGACAGAATGACAGAAGGTGATCAAAATTGTCTTTTCTTCTAATTAATAAACTAATCCCAAACAACCAATCAAACCCAACAAAATGGCAAATTTGGTTAAAAAATCACTTTCTTCTACAGAATCGCCATTTAGTCACATCGAAGCCGAAAGCAATCACATTTCTTCTCTTCTACTTCAGTTCTAGTTGGTAATCTGGTTTTTATACCCCTTTTCCCTAACGATAACATCCAATCCCAACCACTATGCTTAAACCAGACGAAAGCAATCCAAAGTGGATGAAAGCTTTGTCTTCCTCTTCTCCCAAATAGGCCCACAACTTCCTTTTTGATCCTATTCAACCCAAAATAGAAGTTCATCAGAATGTCATAAAAGAAAGAAAGAGAATCACGGAAAGGAGAATGCTTTATATGGCTCCATCTACCATTCTGCATTATTGACTGTCAATTATTTCGATTAGGTAATAGAACAGATTGAAATGCAAAAAGATGGCGTTTTTTAGCCTTGAATCTTAAAAAGATTGAAATTTGATATAGACGGAATGAAAAAAGGGGTAAAAGGATTTGGATATGGGACTCACTCGCTCCTACATTCACTTTCGTTTCACAGAGGGGGAGACAAGGAGATGGTGATTTCAGGGTTTTGTAAGAAGAGAGGACTCCACAAAGGCTGGAGGAGTTTCACATCATTTGCTTTCCAAAATGGAGAAATACTTTGTGGACCGCCAGTTTTTTAAGCAAGAAGTCAAAAGAACACTCATAAAAGAATAAATTGAATAAAAAATTCACTAATTTCTGCTTAATTTTGTTTTGATTCAATTTTGATGCCTACATTTGTGATCACTGGATTTATTTTAAGGCGGTGTTCGATAACATTCTAAATATTTTATTAATTAGATGTAGTCATGAATTTAACTTGAATTCAATTAAATTTTTTAAAAAATAAAAATTAAATTGGTCACTCCATTAAATGAAATTTTAACGAGTTTCATCTCAGTTACAACGTAAATTTGGATTTAATGAATTCTTTTGAGAGACAGATTACAAATTTATTTTATCATCGCTCGCAGAATTCACCTCCATCCACAGTCATCGAATTTACTGAATTTGATAAAGCTTATTTAACGTAAATCTATATTGCAACTAAACACCGCATAAATTTATAATTTTGATAGATTTATTAGTTATATTTGAAAAAAAAAATCTTTTAAACTATCTTGAAAATCAAAATTGTGAAATAAAATAATTTAAATCGAAACAAATAAATTCACAAATTATATTGATAGTTTTTCAGCCAAACTCTTAGCCGTGGAACTTTGATTTGCTCTTCTAATCATTGATTTGATTAATTAGTTTATTTGAAATTCAAGCTTAAGCTTCAGTTAAAAAATAAATAAATTGCATTTAATGATTTTCCTTCTATTCTAATCTAACCAATATTACTCATTAAAGTTTGTTAATAAATACTAGAGAAAGCTCTATATATGTTTTATAAAAAAATTAATCCATATGGTATTAATCAATTCAGAAGCAACAGTTGGCGAATTTTCTAATTCCTATAATCAAGCTACGTGCGGTGCAGTGCAGTGCGGTCGGTGAGGTTGAGGATTAAATGGTTAATTTAAGTTTGAATTTACATACATACCGTACATTTTTTCTTTAATATTTACATATATAACATTTAAAGTTTTATATTTATATGTATAGCATTTAAAAATTTAACTTTATATCAATATTATAAAGGGTTTTTATGTTTTTAAATGGGAAGTATACATCTGCACGCCTAAATTGATGACAACAAATGTTGTATGACATGTTTGTTTCAGCTTTTAAAACCTACTTTTACAGAAAAAAATATTTTAGGTTTTGTTTGGGGTAGCTGTGGATTATTTATAATCTGCTTATAAGCAGGTTATCCTGACAATCTGATAATCCGCAGATTATTAGGATAAGATGTCGTGTTGTTTGGGGGAATTTATCCAGAACAGATTATTTGGAGCTGTTGATGGATAAATGAATATTATGCCCCTGTTTAACGATGTTGCTTGCAATAGAACTGTATGAGCAAAATAATAGATAAAACAGAAGTTGCAAATTATTACAGATCAGTTCAAAAAAACAACATAAAGTCCTCACTTTCTGGTGAGTATAAAAAGAAATAAAATAAAAATAAATATAATTACAACTATAATTAAAAATATTAAAATGTTTAATTTTCAACTCTCACGACGTTTGTCATCAGCTGCATTGTCCTCATGGGAAAGCATTGTACCCCGATCACTGTCGGCAGTGGAATATGTCGGAGTGTTGGGGCAACGGAAAAAACCACATCGCGCTAAAACACCCACTGCTGTGAGGTTGACATGATGTGCCGGTAGTCCACAGTAATACAACACAATTCAGAAGGTCCATGAAATCCTAGAGCTCATGTTGCTACAGAGATAAAAAAAAAGAGAAATCGTTTGTCAGATCAGAAAATTAAATTAAGTTTTATATAACCACAAGAGAACTCAATTAAACAAAAACCATATCAAACTAAAACCATAAAGAAATGTGAGTGTGTGGTCTCAGATAAGTAACTACATCAACCCACCATCTATCACTATAAGGAGACAATGAACCTTCAAAAAAATGAGTTCTTGGTTGCATTTAACCCACGAGGGACGATCATCCTATGATACACGTGTCAATCACCAAAAAAAGCCATCTAGTAGATCCTCATATACCGTTGCATTGAAAAGAAGAGAGGATCTAGGTTGCCTTCCTTAGAATTTCACACGCAATAACAACATGATACGATCGTCTTATGCCATATGTGCATATCACCAAAAAAGGTCATCCCCATCGATTATCATAATTTGATGCACCCAAAAGAAGTGAGAATATCAGTTGCCTTTATTAGGAATACACATGCAACAATAGATAACAAAAATGAACTGACTATCCAAAAGAACTCATAAGGTCATATTTTTCATCATTCATCACTGACCTCACATACCCACAAAAACAGAAAATGCGAAATTGAACCGACCCTCAAGTTTTTTTTGTACATTTTGCATGAAAGTGTATACCAACAACCACTTTTGGAATAACATCCAAAGCTTCAATTCAATCTATGGTAGTGTTGTCAGATGGAGCAGCAGGTGACATAGCTGGAAAAGCATCAATCAGTTTATCGAATTAGCTTTTCACGAAGATGTCCTTATCTTTCCTCCTCCTACCAAGCCTGGTCCGCTTTGACAGGGAACTAGACTCATCCATCTCCTTCTATTTAACACTAGACCCTTCTTCGTCAGATATAACCTGCTCAGGTGGCAAGTCATCTGGTATGTTTGCAAACTCCAACTCACATGGGTTGAATGCATGTTTTCCCATCGCGACAACCCCTTTAAACATTAAGTCAAGTTTATCTTCTAATTCGGCTCAATTCCGCACTGCTTATATTTTTTGGCTGTCGGCATTGCGTGTAACATTGTAGGGGAGGAGGGGGTTCGAGGGCTTTAAATCGATTGAGTTGGTTGGCTTTTAAACCTTTTTTTTTTTGCTTCTTTAGGATTGTCAAATTTGTTAATTGATTCAAGTCGAGAGGTATGTGGCGTTAGAGTAATGAATTATCATCTCAGCATTATAGAAAATCTAGCACACATTAAGTAATTAAAGAGAAATACGTAGGAGGAGAAATCTCGATTTTTAAGTGGAAAACCCTAGAAAGAGGAAAAAATCATGAGGCTTATCCCAATTGAAATAATGCAGTATAAATAGTGAGTACATATGCACACTCTTCTCTTGAATTTACGGAAGATGGAGTTATAAAGATGATCATTATAAATGTACAACATTAGTTTATCAATAATAGATGTCATCTAGTTATAATAAATGTAGTTCTTAGTGATAGCAGCCTGCAGCGACCTGAGTCAATTGTCATGGAGGTAGTGCCCCCCTCCCCTCCTCCACCCCCTTCCCCCCCTCCCCGGGGAATGTTGTTGACTGTTGTAGTATCAACTTGTCGTATATATTGTAGTTGAAATTCATGGTAGCAAATGGTTACTTCAAGAACATTGGTTGACCATAGAGGATGTAGTAGGAAGTTGCAGGAGCTGTGAGTCACGTAAGCTAAAGTTGATCACACATGTCATAGTGGTGAGTTGTGATGACGTCTGTGGGTCGTAGGGGCCGAAGTTGAGAGTTGCACGATTTGTGAGCCACATAGGTTGTATTTGGTCACATAGGTCGTAGTGGTGAGTTATCAAGACGTTAGTAGGCCATAAGAGTTGGAGTCGAAAGCTGCATGAGCATTGTGCTAAGTAGGTCAAAGTTGGATACATTGGTCTTTGTTGTGAGTTGTATGACATCTGTAGATCGAAGAGGCAGAATTTAGGAGCTGCACGACCCGCAAGCCACGTTGGTCGCAATTGATCACATAGGTTGTAGCGGTGAGCTGTAAGGATAAGGCTTTATAATTCTAGATAATTTCACCACCTTCATGGTACATTGTTATGTTTCCTTAGGAAGAGTTGTTGTACCATATGTGGGGTGCGTTCTTACACCGTAATCTGGGTGTGTTGTTGTACCATATGTGAGGTGGATTGTTGCACCATCATCGAGATCAACATAAAGTTCAAGATGATGTGAGACTTCATTGGTTGCCTTATAATTCCATGGCGTTGGTTGTTGCTTCGTGTAGTATTTCACTATAAAGAGTGGGCAGTAGCCGATGATGGTTGACGGGTGTAAGAGTGAGAGATGTTTGCTAGATCGACGGTGCAACACCATTTAAAGATGCACTGACCCTTTCTTCGAGGGCATGGAAGATCAAGCTTGCAAAGATCGACCGCATCTTTTGAGACTACAAGATTATCATAAACTTTTATTCGATTGACACATCGTTGGCGGATTAGTTAGCAAAGTGTCGAGATGACTTATCCTACATGACAATTTTCCTTCCTTGGCAACACCGAACTGATTGATGCTCGCTAGAATTGAAGATGATGCAAGCTAACCTAGATCAAAGAATAAAGATATTGCAGGCTTTCCAAGTGAGAAAGTTGGCCATTTAAGAGAATAATAGGAGGCTACAATCCTTGAAGAGATGTCTTTGATCCAAGAGCCAACCATTCTCTCTTTTGGCCCGAAAAGCAGAGAAATTGAAGGCGACTCATAGAAGAGTACTCATGATGACGAGGAGAATGTTGAAGTGGATTAAAATCTTTATTTTTATTTTTGCTCACATTTTTATCAATATTTTATTGTATGATTTAGGCGGATACAATCATTGTATTTTTCTGTATGTCTTTCTTTTGCTCGATATTATGGTAGTGTTTTTGTCGGTTCAATTCTGAGTCTGTTTTGGTGTAGCTTTTTTTTGCTTGATGTAAGAAAAATGATTCCGTATAGCTTGCCCCTAAAGGAGATAAAAATGTAGAATTTCTTGAATCTCACACTGTGTAATTTAAATGTTGCCTTTAATTAGAGCTTAGTAACATCAGACTCTTCTAAGGCTTACTAGACCTCAATATTTTTTTTGCTTCAAATATGTAAGTCTTTTGTGACTCTTGTCTTTTGAGGCTTGTGTTAGAATTTTTCATTTGTGATCCAAACACGTTATGCATATAATGACCAAGATCTTTGAATCCGTATTTTTACATATTCATTCATAAGATAAAAACAAACTTATATTCATGATTGTAGAATTAAATATGAGGGGATGAAGTTTCTCTCTCTAATCCCCTGAAACTTTCTGTATTTTCTGATGGAGAGAAATATATGGTGTCTGTTAGGAAGAGAGATGACCCTTCTTTGAATTATTTATGCATTATTTAACCACCATTCATCAGGGGGGTTACTGACCGATATAATTTATGATAATTTAATTGATTAGTTGACATTTATTATCAAAATAAATGACACATGTGATACACAAAAAATATATGCATTTTTAGACCCATATTTTATACTCATTTTTGGTGATTTAATGGAATGTATTTTTTATGTTTTACTGCAGATGTTGATTTTGAGGACTTTGAGCAAAAAGAAGCAAAAAAGACTGAATTTGGAGCAAAAATGGAGAAGTTCAAAATTTGTGCAGCGCCGACGACGCCAATGTCGGTGAAAGCCCTGTTTCTTGAAGACTCGATGAATTTGGATGCTTTTTTAAGAGTTGTTGGATGCACCTATTGGAGAACCGACCTATGCTCTATTTAGAGCCTTAATCAGAACCCCCCCCCCTTCACACCATTTCAACTTCTTCCACTCATTTTCAATTTTCCTTTTTACACACCTACATTCCACACCATTAGTTAGTTATTATTTTTATAAATTTGAGTTTTTGTGGTGAGTTTAAGTGTGAATTCTTCTCTAAGAAGTGTTGGAGAGGAATAGAAGTGAGATTTCTTCTTCCTACATTTCCTAAGAGAGGTTACAAAAGATTTGTTTTGAAAAAGAGTTTCAGATAAGTGTTGTTTGTTTATTATTATTGTATGAGCTTTCTTTTATATATGAAATTTGTGTTTTGTTGTATCTTTCTCATGAAATCTGAGTAGATTCCTTTATCTTTCT
>NW_018164692.1:1189949-1196951 GCF_001263595.1 Phalaenopsis equestris
GAGAATCACATTTAAGTCCATGAAGGAGTTTTTTGTTTATGGAATTAAGTGCAAATAAATAGAGAAATATATTTTGTTGGGTGTAGAATTGGAGATTTCTAAGGTGACAGACTAAAAATCCACAATTCGATCTTAGTGTTTAAAAACTAAAGCGAGAGTTAGCCTTCAGGGGAAGGGAAGTGGGAGCTCTGGAGTGGCAGCCATTATCCTCCTAACCTAGCCACAGATTTAGGGACTAAACCTAAGATTAGCCAATGATTTTCTATAACACTGAATCAGGGTGGAAAATTAAAATTGCTCCTATTTGACACAATACATATTTAAACCATTTATCTCATCTCATTTCACAAAAAAAAACTCATTGTAGCGAGAAAGATGCTTGTTACATTAGAAAACTTCATCACATAAACATAGTTTAGTAGTTATTAATTTTTAAAACCTGCTTTTAAATTCTGCTAGTAGTAAATAATTTAGCTCTGATAATATCTTAAACTTTTGAAATTAGTGACAATAATTTTGTTTGATTTCTGTAAATTTCCTAGTTAATTTATGATTTCAAATTTAAACCTTCCCTGTGGGATCGATATTTGGGACTTAAAAAAAGTTTTATATTACTTGATAACGATACGTATACTTGCGTAGAATCTCAACTTTAAGTATTTAACGTTATTATTCATAAAATACCACATCAACTTTTTTGCACCGTTGCAAAGCGGAGTTAACTTTATAAATTTTACACAACTATATTTTTTTCGGGATCAACATGCTAGTAACTACAATCCATAAGAGGTTACTCATCAAAAAGAATTTAAGATAATTTAATTAATTAATTAAAATAAATAACACACATTAGTAACCACCAACCATAAAGGGGTTACATATAAAAAAGGATTTAATTTAATTTAATTAATTAATTAAAATAAATAACACAAATTAGTAACCACTATCCTAAGGGGTTACTTATATAAAAAAAAAATTTAAGATAATTTAATTAATTAATTATCATTTATTATTATAGTAAATGACCCACGTTAGTGGGTTTATAGGTAACATGGGCCACAATTAAAAATTTAACATTCTCCTGCTTGACCTACGTAATTTTTTTTAATAGTGCATATCATACTGCACAAAACTGTAAGTTAAAATTATTATTTATATTGGTCAAATCATAAATCATCAATAAGTATGAAATTAATATGATTCATGACGGTTGTATATCAATTTATCGACATAGTCCCTTCCATGTATCACAATATCAATTACATACTTAATATAATGAGAAATAACATCATGGTTCCGTAATATATATTAAAAGACAAATCTTATTAAACATCACACAATGTAAAGTGTACACTAATAAACAAGATATATAAATATCAAAAACAACAATAAAATAAGCTCAAAGTGTCAAATATAAAAAGCACTAAACATAAACTGATAAAGAGTTTCAGTAATGTCCATTCTCATGACATGTTCGTTAAATGTCTTCGGTGATAACCATTTCGTCAATGGATCCACAATCATAAGACTAGTGCTAATATACTCAATTGATACCCTATGTTTTTGAAATTCTTCCTTAACGATAAGATATTTTCACTCCTTATGTTTAACGTCTTTAGAATACCCGTCATTTTTAGAAAAGAAGACTGTTGAGGAGTTATCACAGTAAATTTTCAGCGGCTTGGCAATACTGTCGACAATTCCAAGTCCTGAAATAAAATTCAGTCATAAGCCCTGAACTATAGCTTCAAAGCATGAGAAAAATTTTGCTTCCATAGTGGATGCAATAGTGATGGTCTGCTTTGCACTTTTCCATGAGATTATTTCTTTAACCAAAAGGAACATATAGCCAAATGTTGATTTTCTGGTATCAACACTTCCAACAAAATCTGAATTTGAATATCTTATCACTTCAAGATCATTAGATCTTCTATAAGTGAGCATGTGGTCTTTTATTCCTTGTAGGTACCTTAAAACTTTTTTTGCAGCTTTTCAGTGATCTATTTCTGAATTACTTTGATACCTGCCCAGCATCCCGACGACAAAGCTAATGTCTGGTCTGATACAAGTTTAAGCATACATTAAGCTTCCAACAATAGATGCATAAGGAATTTCTTCCATTTATTTACGTTCCAAATCATTCTTTGGACACTGCATAAGGTTGAATTTGTCTCCTTTCTAATTTGGAGCAACATTTGCAAAGCACTCTTCCATATTGAATCTCTTAAGAACTCTATCAATATATATTTTATAAGACAACCCTAATAATCATTGTGATTTATCCCAAAATATTTCAATTCCAATCATAAAGGATGTCTCAATCATATCTTTGTTTCAAAGTTCATTGAGAGAAAACTTTTGGTTTCGTACAATAAGCCAAGATCATTTATAGCTAGCAAGATGTCATCAACATATAGAATGAGAAATATGATCTTGCTCCCACTGAATTCAGATATATACACTGATCAACAATGTTTGCTTTAAATCCAAATGACGTGATGATATCATTGAACTTAATATACCATTATTGTGAAGCTTGCTTAAGTCTGTATATTGATTCCTTAAGTTTACACACCATGTGTTCTATTCCTTCGACTGAAAATCCTTCAAGTTGACTCATGTAGACTTCTTCATTTAAATTTTCATTCAAAATGACAGTTTTCACATCCATTTGGTGTAACTCTAAATCATAATGAACTATTAGTGCCATGATAATTATAAATGAATCCTTCTTAGAAATTGGAGAAAATGTTTCTTTATAGTTGATGCCATATTTCTAAATGAAAATTTAGACAACAAGTCTGGTTTTATATCGTTCAATATTGTCATTCGAGTCGGGCTTAAGTTTATAGACCCATTTACACCCTACTCTTTTACACCCTTCAAGCAATTCAATGACATCCAAAACTTTATTGCGATCCATCGATTTCAACTCATCTTTCATTTCATTTAACCATTTAGAAAAATTTACACTTTCCATGGCTTGTGAAAATGAAACTAGATCTTCATTGACTGCTAAGTCAAATTCAGACTTGTGTAGATAAACCACATAATCATCAGAAATAATAAACTTTTTTTTGTCATTGAGACTTTCTAAGTACAACTTCAAGTGGTTCATTTAATGTAATTTTATTAGTGATAGTTTCATTGTAGGGTATTTGATCATATATATGTTGTTCTTGTAAGTTGTCAGACCATTCAAAAACTGTAGGGATAACAATTTGAGAAGAAATTTTGTGTAAAGGAACTTGAACCCTAATTTCTTGATTCTCTACTTTACGTGATTCCAAACTCACAATAACTTCACCAATTTCAATGAACTTAGCATTTCCAGCTTCAATAATTCTTGTACTGTAGTTAGAAAGAAACCACTGATTGTTCTTGAGTCCAGTTTATTTTCATATGGATTATATAAACTTATTTCCGTCGGGCAACCCCAAACACATAAGTGCCTTAAACTAGGTTTCCTTCCTGTCCACAGTTTAAAAGGAGTCTTTGGAACTACTTTACTAGGAATTATGTTTAAAAATATGCAACGGTCTTTAAAGCATGCATCCACAATGATGAGGGTAAGGAAAAATTACTCATCATACTCCTAAACATTTCCATTAGAGTACGATTTCGCGTTTCTGAAACATCATTTTGTTGTGGTGTTCTTGGCATAGTGTATTGAACACGTATGTCATTAGTTTGAGAGAATTTAACAAATGGATTTGGACATTTTTTAGATTCATTGTACCTTCCATAATATTCACCACCTCTATTATACCTAATAATTTTCACTTTTTCATCTAATTGTCTCTCAACCTCAGTTATAAACACCTTTAAGACATCTAATGATTGAGATTTTTCATGTAATAAGTAAACATACCCATAACGCAAAAAATCAATAATAAAGGTGATAAAATAATTTTTTCCACCAAAAGATGGAACATCAAAAGGTCCACAAACATCAGTGTGCATAATTTCAAGGAGTTGTGTGCTTCTTGTGGAAGCTTTCCTAAGTTTGTGTTTTGTGTGCTTTCCCTTAATACAATCTACACATATGCCAATATCAGTAAAATCCAAATCATTAAAGGATTTCATTTTTTACCAATCTTTCAATTTTTTCTTTGGATATATGAACCAAACATTTATCCCACAAATAAGTTGAATTTTCATTCATAAAACCATGTTTAGTAGTAACTTTATGATGCAGGGTTAAGAGTCTCAGGGAAAAATGTTATCAAGTTTAAGCTTATATAGACCATCACAAAGAATATCAGAGCTAATGAGATGATTGTGTTTAAAAAAACTAAAACATCTATTCCGAAATTTAAAAGAGTATTCAGCATAATCAAGTTTAGACAATGAAATCAGATTACGGGAAACAAAAGGGACATAAAGCGTTTGAAAAAGGTCTAAATGATGTCCAGTATCTAAAATCAATCAATAGGTTCTAATGACTTCAACAGAAGCTTTGACTTGGTTTCCCATGAGATAAAATTTCATTTAATTTGGGTTGTAAGGAGTCCCTGCATTGTATTAGAAACATGAATAATACGACTAGAATCAATCCATTAAGTATTATAAGGAATTTTAGCCAAATTTAATCTGAAACATACAAAAACACAATGTTTAACTTTCTTTTTGAACCAGACTTAGCGATTCTGACACTCATTTTGATAGTATCCAGACTTTCTGCAAAAAAAATGACACTTAATTTCTTTATGTTCCTCTTTGTGAATTGGGGCAAATGACACATTAATCTTTAGCGGTCTTTGTTTGCTCTTTTTCATTTTTCTTTCCAGGTTCCTTTATAGCTCTTCTTTGATGACCAATGAGATTAATAGAGTGATTTCCTCCTTTCTCAAGCCTTGCTTCCTCTTGAATGAGCATACATCGCAATTCATGCAAATTTCACTTATCTTTCATAGTGTTGTAGTTCATGTGAAATGGATCATACTGGATCATACTCAGGAGGCAAGAGGCAAGAAGTTAATGATAAACTACACAAGAAAATTTTCATTCACTTCCATTCTCTGTGTCTTAAGTCTTGCTGCTATGTTCGTCATTTCAACGACATGCTCATGCATTATGAGAACCATCAAATTTCATGTTAGTTAACGCACTCAATAGTGTCCCAGCAAGGGACTTATCGACAAAGTTAGGCTGAGAACAACCCTCAGCAAATTTTATCAATTCTTTAGCACTTTCAGTGTTAGAAAATTTTCAGTGTTAGAAAATATACACAATATACACTTTATGTTATTTGCTACAGTCATTCACATAAACATTAAGCTCAATCTATTCAATTTCTCCCAATCTTTATAGAAAGATTTTTGCTCAACACTGCTAGAATCAGTAAGAGCAGGAGGCTTCCTAGTCGTAAGTGTCAAATCAAGATCCAGAACACCAAGGTGAATAGACTTGCTCACACCATTCAGAGAAATTAAGCCCGTTGAACGTCTGAACAGATGTAGCTTGCAAATGAAGATAAATAAAAGTAGATACTGCAAATAAATTAAACATACTCATACATTAATGATCCGAGTATTAAACATAAACAGATGTTCATATCCAATTAGATTAAATGAAAACATTAATAATATATTGAAAATCTTCTTTGGGTGATATAACAATACACAATAATAAACGTAATTGATGCTTGATTTTGATTTAATATAATTAACAATTGTTTATACTTAAATTAGACATGTCTATTATCTTTGGATATATAAACATACATAAACAAGTATATCAATATACCATAATTATATTCAAAGATTATAAAACAAATAATCAATCTTTGGGCGATTCATAAAAATTTTATAATCAATAAATTTTAAAATACCTAAAATAAAATATAAAATTATTTCATAATAAGCATCACAAACTCATGAGTAATTGAATTTATTTAATCTGACATATGTTAAACATACTAATTTTGCAAGTTTGGTGACTAACAAATTAAACATAATATAGACATCAAATAAATAATAATTTAAATCACAATAATATATATTTCATAATATTAATTATAATAATATAAATTATAGAGTAGATAGATTAGTGAAGAAGACCGACTATAAAGAAACAAATTCATAGTCTAACAAAACTCAAAATGATATTTCAATTCACCAATTAACTTTAGTGATCCAATTCCAAGATCTAATTTGCAACTAAATTCTAATACAATTACTATAATTAAAAGTAATAAAAAATCACAAATTCAACAATCAAGGCTCTGATACCACATGTTAGAACTTTTCATTTATGATTCAACTTTATAACCCAAACACTTTATGCATATAATGACCAAGATCTTTGAATTTATGATTTTTACATATTCATTCATAAGAGGAAAACACATATGTATTCATGATTGTAGAATTAGATATGAGTTGATGGAGTTTCTCTCTAATCCCCTAAAATTTTCTATACTTTTTGATGGAGAGAAAGATACGATGTCTGTTAGGAAGAGAGGATATTTCTCCGAATTATGTGTTATTTAACCACTATCCATTCGGGGAGTTACTGACAGTGACTTTATATATGCTTAAAAATACAAGAATTTGATACTACTGCTAAAAGATTTAATTCCCCAGCAACGACGCCAAAAACTTGACAGCGGTTCCAGATTCGATAAAGATGTGTATAAAATATTCAATAATTACAAAGTCACACTTATCAACGCAAGTATACGTATCACTCGTATACGTATCATATACGTATCACTCAAGTAATACAGAGCTCTAATAGAGTCCTGGATATCGATCCTACAAGGAGAAATATTAGAAGCTACGAACTAAGAATTAGAAAATCAATACTTAATCACAACAATATAGTTCAAATCGCTTATCTGTCACTAATAGGCAATTGAAATAAATATGTAATTTTAATAACTCTTAAATAACTAATTCTACTAATAAAGTTTCTAATGTGAAATTCAATATATAAGAAAACATCATTCTCCTTGTCAAGAAATTAAAGTGAATGGATAAAGTGAATCAGTTCAAATTG
>NW_018164692.1:1197209-1212647 GCF_001263595.1 Phalaenopsis equestris
GATTAAAAGTAAATTAAGATCGAAGTGAAAAGATCATCACAACTTCTTTAACATTCTCATGGCTCAACCAATTCAAATCACTATTTCACAAAATTTCAAGACAAGGAGAAAGACAGAGAAAACTACTCAGAACTCATGGAGAAAATACGACAAAACAAGCAACGTCATACAAACTTTAGTAAGTAAATATCACTTATCTCTAATTCCTCTACAAACAAACTCCTCGAAGTTCCTCTGAATCTCTTCATTTCTTTACAACACACAGATTTCTTCTTCGAAGCGGCAAGGAGGAAAAAATCTGTCACTTTCCCTCAACTCTTACAATCTCTCAAGGAATTCCTCACAATACTAACCCTAAATTAAACTCTCTACACTCTACAAACAACAAAAACTCAGCATACACCACCACGGGACTCCTCTCTTTGTTGGCCCAAATATTTCTCTTAAAGTTGTAGAAGAGTTTTCCCAAGAGTTGCCTAAGCATCCCCTCAAAAATCATCCACATTCAATGCACCTGTTAAGAGAACCGTCGTTCTCGCCGTCGGCAGCCGGCGCCGTCGGCGGCCTTCTAGAATATTTGATTCTGGACTCTCGGGAAAAACCCGACGTCGGCGCCGTTGGGCTCGCCGTCGGCGCCCTAGTTCAAATCTTCATTTTTTGGTCTTTTTTTGCTCCAAATTCGTCCTTTTTGCATCTTTTTACTCCAATGACCATAATTTAACATACTTGCAACAAAACATCAAAAATACCTTTCTTTATACCCTTAACAAAACATCAAAAATACCCTTATTTAAAGTGCAATATCATCAATATTATTATAAAATAGGTATGAAAATCTCAACATATTTTTCTTTGGTCAGTTACTGACCAATAGGATTTATGATAATTTAATTGATTAATTGACATTTATTATTAAAATAAATGACACACGCTAGTAACTATCATTCATAAGGGGTTACTTATCAGAAAGGATTTAAGATAATGTAATTAATTAATTAAAATAAATAACACACATTAGTAACCACCATCCATAAAGGGGTTACATATCAAAAAGGATTTAAGATAATTTAATTAATTAATTAAAATAAATAACACCCATTAATAACCACCATCCATAAATTGGTTACATATAAAAAAAGATTTAAGTTAATCAATTAAAATAAATAACACATATTAGTAACCACCACTCTAAGAGGTTACTTATAAAAAAGTTTTAAGATAATTTAATTACTTAATTGTAATTTATTATTAAAATAAATGACCCATGTTAGTGGGTTTTTGGGTAACCTGGGTGATAGTTAAAAATTTAACAGCTTTTGCTTTTTTAGGCTTGCATCTTCTAAGGTTTGTGCATTCTTAGGCTTGTATCTTCTAAGGTTGGTATATTATTGGGCTTGCATATTCTAAGGCTTGTGCCTTCTTAGGCTTATGCTATGTGAGAGCTTGAAATGCATAGTGCCTTTTGAGGCTCGTAGCCTTCTGAGATCTTTGATGTACCGATGTTATATCCTAATAAAATACCAGTTCAATTCAAATGTTGTAATATCTTAACTCAAATTCATGTCGTAATACACCTTCATTTTTATATATTATTTTGTATTTATAAAAATTATGTTAGCTATCTAATATAAATGAGTTTCTTCCCAAATCAGCCAATCTTCATAATATTAAAATTTATTTTTTTAATAAAAATAATATTTAGATTATTTTTTGAATGATTTAATTCACATAATTGAATTCCAAATTTAGCCAACCTTCTAAGATCTATGATATACATGTGTTATATCCCAGTAAAATATCAGTTCAATTCAAGTGTTACAATATTTTAATTCAAATTCAAGTCTTAATACACCTTCATTTTTACATATTATTTTATATCTATCAAAATTATTTTAGCTATCTAATAAAAATAAGTTTCTTCCCAAATTAGCCAATCTTCATAAATATTTGAATTCAATCATTCAAAAAATGATCTAAATATTAGCTTTATTAAAAAAAATAAATTTTAATATTATTTACATGAATATCCCTAAGGTTTATTATTTTGATTTGAAGTAATTTGAAATAATGAAAAAAATATCATTTCCATTGGCAAAAGTAGATAAATAATTCCGCAGTTTCCTACAAAATACAAGGCTTGACCAGCCTTGACCAGCCTTTAATCGAGTGAGCTCACCAATCAAAGTGCTTCCCCGCAACTCCCCACTGACTCGTTACTCCTGCACTCAGCTGTTAATATCCCGACAAAACTGCAGAGACGACAGAAGCAGGAGAAGCGGCTCTCTGAACCTCGATGGACTTTCCCTCTCTTACCTCCGAATCTTCACTTCACGAAACCCTAAACCCTCTTTTGACCCTGTTGATCCCATCCAATATCGTTCAAAGTGTTCATCGCGACTTGAAAATCTAATACAGGTACGCACTCCAATTCATCTTCCTCCTTTGTCTTCTTGTTTCTTTCGTTCTTCTTATTTAGAGCTTGATCGTCGTCATTTCTCAGTTTTTAGTGGAATTACAGAACTTGGGTTTGATTTTTCTTTGTTTTAGATTCCGAGGCTTGGTTGGGGGGGAAAGAGACGAGTGTTGGATCTCGCTAGGGTTTCTCCGTATGTCGTCGGGCGCCGGCGAAGCTGGTGGAGCCGGCGGTCTCGATCTCAACTTTGATGCTGGAGCGGTACTTGATGACCATGAAGCTGGTGCGGCGGATGAAGTGGAGGATGCACCGGTTAGTATTTGTGGTGAATTTGTTGAGAGGGAAAGGGGGGAGAGTATGGATGTGGGAGGGGACGAGAAGAATGAATGTGTGAGAGGGATAGCTGATCGGGAAGATGGGATGATGGGTAACGGAGAGGGGAGTGCTGCATCTGGGCTTGAGGCACGTCCTGACGTAGGTGTGGTGGGCAATGTTATAAGGGAAGCTGAAGCTGAGTCTCATGGTGGGAAGCTTTTGGAAGTGGAATTTGTGGAGAAAGGGTGCGCAGAGCCGATTTCTGTTTCAACAGTGGGGTTTGAGGATGTTGTGGCTGGCAATCAAACTATGAACTTGGGAGATGGATCTGGCGATAATCAGAAGCGAGGTGCTGCTGTAGATATGGAGGGTGTGATGGGAACTGATGAAATTTCTTCGACTGTTTTAGTTGGTGGTGGACGGACTGGAGATGAAAGGTTGGAAGGATCAGCAATTTTGAGAAGGGAACAGGTTGAGGTTCGGGTGGATTTGGTGGATGGAGGTGGTGAGCTTGCAGATGGTCAATTAGACCTTGAAGAGAGGGTACCTGATGCTGAGTCGTTTACCGTGAAGCTGATTGAAGTGGACACAGGGGAGAAAGAAATTACTGATCCGGTTACTTTTGTAGCTGTTGACACTGGCAATCAAGCTGCGAGATTGGGAAACGTTTCTGGTGATCAGAAACAAGGAATTGATGTGAATGTGGAAGGCTTGGTTATTGATCATCATTTAGGCTCTGGGGAAAGGGAAGCTGAAGTTGTGTCTCACGGTCGGAAGTTTTTGGAAGTAGAGAAGAGAGAGGAAGGAAGTTCAGAGTTGGCTGTTGTTTCAACTGAAGGATTTGAACCTGCTAAAGCTAGCATTACTACTTTGGACTTTCATGATGGATCTGGTGGCGATCAGAAGCAAGGAACTGATTTAGTTGCAGAATTGGACTTGGGGGAGAAAGGAAGTGCTGACCTGGTTGCTGTTTCAACTGTAGGGTTTGAAGCTGTTGAGGCTAGCAGTCAAGCTATGTACTTGGGAGATGGATTTGACAATGATCAGAATCAAATTTCCGATGAAAATAAAAAGAAAATGGTCAGAACTGATGAAGGTTTGCTTACTGTTTTAGTTTGTGCTGGTCTGGCTGTGGATGAAAAGTTAGAAGGATCATCAAATTTGAGAGAAGAACAGGCTGATGTAGATTTAGTAGATGCTGGTGTTCAAGCTGTAGATGATCAATTAAGCCCTGAAGAAAGGGAAGCTGAAGGTGATTCTCTTCACATGAAGTTGCTGGAAATGGACATAGGGGGGCGAGAAAGTGCTGATCTGGTTTCTGTTTCAGCTGAAGTGTGCAAAGCTGTTGATGTTAGCAATCAAGCTGTGGGGAGTGAAACTACCAATCTGGTTGCTGTTTCAGCACAGCTGATTGAAGCTGTTGAGGCTAGCAATCTAGCTGTAAACTTGGGAGATGGTTTTATTGGTGATCAGAAACAAGGAATTGACTTAGATGCTGAAGGTGTCGTTATGGATGGTCAATTAGACCCTGCAGAAAGTGATGCTGAAGTTAAGCCTCTTAGTGGCAAGTTTTTGAAAATGGACAAGGGGGGCGAAGGAAGCGCAGTGTTGGTTTCTGTTTTGGATGAAGATTTTCAACCTGTTGAGGCTAGCAGAAATCCTATGAATTTTCATGATGGATCTGGTGGTGATCAGAAGCGAGGAACTGAAATAAATGAGGAAGGCATGGTTATAGATGGTGAACTGGGCTCTGGAAAAAGGAAAGGTGAGGTTGAAACTCCTGAAGAAAAGCCTTTGGAAATGGAAATGGTGAAAAAAGGAAGCACAGTTCTGGTTTCTATTTCAACTGAAAGGCTTGAACAACATGCTAAAGTTTGCAGTCAAGCTAAGGATTTGAGCTATGGATCCGGTGATGATCAGAGGCGAGGAGCTGGTTTTAATGTAGAGAGCATAGCTAGAATTAATGAAGATTCTATTCCCATTTCAGTTGGTAGTGGTGGGAAGCTTTTGGAAGATGTCTACAGTGAGAAAAGAATTGCTGATCCGGTCGCTGTTTCTTCTAAAGTATTCGAACCTGTTGAAGCTAGCAGTCATGCCATAAATTTGGTACACAGATCTGGTGATGATCAGAGGTTAGCAGTTGGTGTTGATGCAGAAGGCGTGGTCAGAATTAATGAAACTTCTGGGACATGTACTGGAGGACCTGAGGATGAAAGATCAGAGCCATCGTTCATTTTGAGAAAAAAACAGGTTGTTGTTTGGGATGATTTAGGTGATGAAAGAGATCAGCCTGTTCATGGTGAACTGGACACCAGGAAAAGAGAAGCTGAATTTAAATCTTATGGTGGTAGTAGGTGCATAGAAGTGAACATGGGGGAGAAGGTGAGTGCAAAGCTGTTGGGTGCTTCATCTGAACTGCCTGAAACTGTGGGGGCTAGTAGTGAAGCTATGAACTTGGGAGATGGAGCTGGTGGTGATCCAGAGCAAAGTGTTGATGTAGATATGGAGGGTCTGATGGGAACTGATGGAGGTTCTCTTACTGTTTTAGTTGTTGGTAAAGGGGTTGACAATGAAAAGATGGAAGGATCATCAACTTTGAGAATGGAACAGTTTGAGATTCAGGTGGATGAAAGTGATCGGGTTGTAGGTGCTCAATTAGGCTGTGGGGAAAGTAAAGCTGAGGTTGATTCTCATGAAGGGATGCTGTTGGAATTGCACACTGGGGAGAAAGAAGGTGCTGATCTAGTTGCTGCTTCTGCTGAAGATTTTGATGCCGTTGAGGCTAGCAATCAAGCTATGAACTCGGGAGACGGTTCTGGTGATGACCAGATTCAAGGAATTGATGCAGGTGCAGAAGGCATGAATCAAGATGTTCAATTAGGCCCTGCAGAAAGGGATGCTGAACTCAATTCTATCAGCAGAAAACTTTCGGAAGTGGACCAGAGTGAGAAAGAAAGTGCAGAGCCTGTTGCTGTTTCAAGTGCAACATTTGAACGTGTTGAGACTAGTGGTCAGGCTATGGACTTTGGAGATGGATCTGATGGTGATCAAAAGGGGGGAACTGATGTAAATGTAGAAGGCATGGCATTAGATGCTGAATCAAGTCCTGGGAAAAGTGTGGCTGAAGTTGAATCTCATGGTGAGAAATTTTTGGAAGTTGACAGGGATGATGAAGGAATTACAGAGCTGCCTACTCTTTCTACTGAAGGGTTTTTAAATTGGAAGGCTAACAGTGACCCTATGAATTTGATTGATGGATATGGTGGTAATCAGAGGCTAGAAACTGATGTTGATGCAGAGTCCATTGTCAGAACTGATGAAGATCCTGCTTCTATTTCACTTGCTAGTGGAGCAGCACCTGAGGATGCAAGGTTGGAAGAAATATTGATCTCAAGGAAAGAAGATTCAGAGTTTCAGGACAATTTGGTGGATGGAATTAATGAGGTTGTAGAATGTGAACTGGGCACTGCAATAAGTTTACCTGAAGTTCAATCTTATGGTGAGAGGTGCATGGATGTTGACATGGGGGAGAAGGGGAGCACAAAGCTGGTTGTTGCTTCCACTGAACGTTCTGAAGCTGTTGTGTCTGGCAGTCATGCTATGAACTTGGGAAGTGGATCAGGCAGTGATCATATACAAAGAACCGATGGAGATGCAGAAGACATGGCAAGGAATGCAGATTCTGTTACTGTTTTGATTGTGGGTGGAACTCTGGGGAATGCAAGTTTGGAGGGATCACTGCCTTCTGGAAAAGAACAAGTTGAGGTTCTGGTGCAATTGGTGGATGGTTGTGGGCAGATTGAAAATGAACTTGAATCTCATGATAGAATGTTGTTGGAGGTGGACTTGGAGGAGAAAAGAAAAGATCTGATTGCTGCTTCAGCTGTAAGTTCTGAAGCTGTCGAGGTTAGTTGTCAAGCTATGAATTTGGGAGACCGATCTGGTGTTGATCAGGTGCAAGGAATTGATGTTAATACAGAGGACAATGTTGATATTTGTGATGATTCTGCTGCTGTTTCAGCTGGCGGTGAAGGTCCTCAGGATGAAAGGTTGGAAGATGAATCAACTGTTTTGGGAATTGAGCATGGCGAGGCTTTGCAAAAGTTGGTGGATGGATGTGGTCAGGCTGTAGATATTGAACTGATCCATAGAGAAAGGACGCCTATTGTTGACTCTCATGGTGGGAAGTTATTAAAAGTGGAAACTGTGGCTAAAGAAGCTGCTGAGCCATTTGCCATCTCAGCTGAAGGGTTTGAAGCTGTTGAGGCTTGTAGTCAAGTGATGGACCTCGAACATGGATCTGATGATGGTCAAAAGCAAGGAACTGATGTAAATGCAGAGTACGAGGTAGGAACCAGTGGAGATTATGCTAATGTTTCAAGTGCTATTGGAGCGCCCGAGGATGATTTGGAAAGATCATTGCTTTTGGAGAATGAGCACACTGAGGTTCTGCAGGATATAGTGGATGGACATAATCAGGTTTTCGATGGTGAATTAGGCCCTGGAAAAAGGAAAGCTGAAGTAGAGCCTTATAGTGAAATGTTCTTGGAACTGCTCGTCAGGCAGAAAGGCAGTACAGAGCTAGTTTCTGTTGCAGCTGGAGGTTCTGTTACTGCTGAGCCCAGCAGTCAAGTTATGGACTTGGAAGACGGATATTCTAGCGAACAGAAGCAAGAAAGCGATGTGGGTGCAGTGTGTGTTCTCAAAACTGATGAATATTCAGTTGTTGCTTCAATTGATTGTAGAGAGCCCAAAGATGAGATGCTGAATGGATCATCAAATTTGATTAAAGAGGTCGAGTTTGGAGGAGCAACTCATGGGACCAGATCTTCAGCCAAAGATTTACCCGAGTCTACAAAGAATGAAATTGCTGGTTATGATCCAATTATACATGCTGCGCAACATCAAACTGAATTTGATGGAGGTCGGAGGCAGGATACCGATGTAGGTGCCGAGACCATGGTGGGAGGAACTGAGCAAGTATCTCTTGCTGTTTCAGTTAGTGGTGGAGGACCTGAGGATGATAGGTTGGAGACTTCATATGAATTTAGAGAAAAACATGATGATGTTGGAGAAGATAATATTAGACCTGAAACGCCAGATACAAAATTGGCTCATCCAGAAAATATTGGAGGCAATAATGCTGATGCAATGAAAGATACTGGGCATGTTAAAGAACTACTTCACAGTAAGCATAGGGAGGATCTGGGCTCCAGAGAGGAATTTGGTGGTGATCATAGGATAGGATCATGTATGGAATCAGATGCTGAGCCATTGGATTTTACTGTCGCTTGTCAGGGAGTTGAAGCTCAAGGGTTAGAGGCTGCACCAAGATCAGATGGTAAGCAGGTGAAAGTTAAATGCGGTGATGAATCTCATATGGTGGATAAAGTTGCACATTTCCAGGATAGTGTTGATCGAGTGAATCTATATGTTGTTTGTGATTTGGCTGAAGGGCATCCAGATGAAATGGAAGATGAAATAATTCGAGACAGTGGTCACAATCTGAGTCAAGTGAATTCTGAGGTTCCTGCAGGGGTGGAAATCATGATTAAAAAGGACTTGGCTTGTCTGCCTGTTGTTGAAGTGGATCATAGCATCATGCACTGTGCTTTAGATGACCAGGTTCCAGGAAATGAAGTCTATAACCATGAAACGGTAGCAGCAGATAAGAAACAGGACAATGGTTTGGAAAGTTTTCAAGGTTCAGGGCTGGTGCTCATTGGAGGGGAGGCTGGCATAGTTCACCATTCTCCAGTGGGCACAGAAAGAGTTGAAGTTTTCACACAAGCCTCATCTGTAGAAAATGATTCGAAGATTTTTAATGAAAACAATGCTGCTGCTGGTGAAACAGTACAGAAGCTGGACTCCATTCCTATTATTGAAGAGCAAGACACAGCTTTAAGACAAGTGGATACAGTTGTTAGTGGTAATATCGTTGAATGTTCTGATGTTCCAATGACTGCTATGGTCCTACACATGCCAGTTAATGTTGAGGCGTGGAGTTCGGATGAACATGCAGCTGTTGATAATATGGTAGATAAAGGAAATGTTCTTTATGAGGATAATGGTCCTGTCATGAATGTTGCATCAGCTGAATTTCAAAATGGGGATGCACGGCTAAATTTTGACCATCAAATCCAGAAAATAGATTCGTCATCCCTGATGGTTTCATGCAGGGAAGAAGAAGCACATGCTTCAGGTTCTCACTTGCATAGTAATGTTTTCATGGAAAAAGGTTATAGCATCATGGAGGATTCTAATTCACTTTTGGGGATTAGCATACCTGACTCTTCAGCAGAATCGGCTGAACTTTCTGTTGGATGCCAAGATGTGCGACCTCTGAATGTCCCTCCTAAGGAACATGAAGAAGTAGAACCTGTGCAGGGAACCCTTCCTGCTTTGCATACAGAGGATAAAACTATTAATTGTAGCTTGAAGATGCAAGATGGGACACCCGAGAATTTGAAGGAATCAGAGAACCAAGGTGAAGGATGTGATGACACAAGGGCAGACTCAGCTTCCACCAGCCAGCGGGCCACTTACTATTTATGTTTTCCAGAGGAGGGTTTCTATACCTCTGACCTTGTCTGGGGTAAAGTGAAAAGCCATCCTTGGTGGCCAGGACAAATTTTTGATTTCTCTGGCGCTTCACAACTGGCTATAAAATACCAGAAGAAAGATCATTTTCTTGTAGCATATTTTGGGGACAAAACATTTGCTTGGTGTGAAGAATCACGTTTGAAGCCTTTTCAATTGTTTTACTCTCAGATGGAAAAGCAAACCAGTTCCGATTCATTCTTACATGCTCTCTGTGACATCTTGGCGGAAATCTCTAGGCGTGTAGAATTGTCGATGATCTGTTCGTGTCTTCCTGAAGAAACATATGCTGATATCAAGTACCAAAAAGTTGAAAATGCTGGGGTGCAGGGTAAAATTGTTGATTCAGTTTTTGACAGGTGTGAGATTGTCAATTATTTTCATCCTGACCAATTTCTTGAGTATGTTAGAGCATTAGCACAACTCCCATTCGGAGGGGCGGATAGATTGGAGCTTGCAGTTGTTCAGGCTCAATTAAAAGCCTTCTATCTCTCGAGGGGATATACAGAACTTCCTGCTTTCACAAATGGCAGTGGGTTGGTTGAGTATGACTTTGAGACTCCTATGAGCAAAAAGCTGAATGATGATGATTTAGATCATTCTGCAACCCTTTCGGATTTGTTCTCTACCAAGGGTAAGTTGAAAAGCAGAGATGGTTCACTTGGCAATCAAAAGCAGATTGTGGAGGATGGCAGAAAACAAAAGAGCCTGTCTGAATTGATGGAAGAGAAAACAACCTTTCTTCTTGTAAACAGGCATGAAAATGCATCTGAGGTGCAGGAAGATGAGAACTGTGTTTCATCTGGCAATAAACGTAAGGCTTTTGATTATGTTTCCACTGATATCGGGAGAAGCAAGACAAAGAAAGTTGACTCTCAAGTGGATGAAGAGACCAAGTTGCCATCGCCAACGTCTAATAGCTCTTTCAAAGTGGGGGCGTTCATTAGCAGAGCTGCAAGTAAGCTGACAAGTGGTCAACCCATTCGCAAATGCCATAGTGAAACATCTGAGAGGGGTCTGTCAAAAACAGATGATTGGAGCGTTGATTATATGGACCTTGATGATTTCTTTGATGTTCCTTTTGAGTATCCAAAGTTACAGATAGACCTCTCTGTGGACTATCCTCCAACGAATGAAATGCTGTATAAACTTTGTTTAGCTGCAAGGAACCCTTTGAAGGGACATAATTTCTCGTCTACTGTTATTAACTTCTTTTGCATTTTCAGGAATGTACAAGTTTCTAACACTTCTATAGAGAAGAATAAGACCGAGAAACCAAGAGCTAAAAGAGGGAGAAAGAAAAAGATTATTTTAGATTTAGTGTCACCTGATATGTCTACTCCTGATCATATGAAGGATTCTTATTGGTCTGATATGATTATACCTGAAAAGGATGCGCCATTGAATCCTCCTAAAAGAAGAGGTAGGAAGAAGAGAAAATTTACTGAGGAATCATCACCCTCATCACTGATCTTAAATTCTCCATCAGACTGTGAACCAAAATTGCATACTGGAGCAATATGTCCTCATGTTAAACATTTGTTGACCGCAGAAAGACCAATTATTAGTGTGGAAGAAAAAATCATTGATGAGCGCACACCAACTGCTGTGATTTTATATTTCAATAGTTCAAATTCTCTTCCTTCGGACTTGGATCTTATTCGAATTTTTAGTCGTTATGGGCCTCTAAAAGAAGAGGAAACATTTATTGAGAGGAAAAATAACAGTGCTATGGTGGTTTTTAAGAAACGCACTGATGCAGAAATGGCATTTAGTGGCGCAGGCAATTTTAGTACTTTTGGGCCAGCATTACTCAGTTACCGACTCAGACATTTTCCATCCAAGTCTTCTCCGGTGAACCCATTCATTGGTGAAGATGATGCCACGTTAATCAATGATGGCCCTCTTAGAATTTCGGGTATATTTTTTTTTCACAAACTTCATTTTGTAATTTTAAACAAAATCGGAAGGGCTATATATTTTCACCATGTTTTTCTTTGTAGCTGAACCTGAATTTAATGGTGCCTCGGATGGAAATTTGTGTGAAGCTGTGAGCAAGGAATCATCTTTCTTTGTTCAATCTCAAGGGCATTTTGGAACCGTACCAGAGATGCCAACAGGTAATGATGTTAGAAGAAAGTTTTCCGATTTTATTTTAAGAGGGCCGGTTTGTTCTATTTTTGGGCTAGAAGTGATTGGATCTAACTTCAGCAGTTCAAGTATTTATTTGGTTGAAATTAGATTGAAATGAGCTCCTACCCCAAAATTCTCTTTTAAAAAGATGACCTTCAGTGCTTTTCATATAATTAATAAAATTATATTAAATGAGGATGATGAGCTAATATTTTCTTTTTTGCTTAAAATAATAATAATAATAATAATAATAATAATAAAATTAATGTTAATTTCTCTGGAGCTCAAACAAACAAAAACTGAGTTTCATAATAAGAAGGTTCCTTGTCATTGCAACACAGCTTAATACTTCTCACCTTTGGAGTTGAGATCCCAGTATTTTCAGATATTTGCAGTGAAACAAAGTGATTCGAATTGAAACTAAAAATGGTTATGCGACATTTACATAGCATTCAAATCTATACAGTGAAACAAAAGACTAATTTACTAGGCATGCAAATCTTATGTATTTACTTATCTCACACCAAATCTTTCCTATTTACACCCATAGCATTCAAATCTTTAATAACACAAAAAATAATACTGGGACTACTTATTAAAAGTGAAATACACCTTTTCATGCATAGATTTTGGTGCTATGCATGTAAATATGGATGTTTAAGTGTCAGATATGTAATTGTGTGCTACTTATGTAAATTTCCCAAACTGAGGCGGTTCCTTGATATTAGCCCTGATGCAAAATGTTGCTGCTATTATTACAGTTCAAGATTATGCTGACAATACCCATGCTGAAATTGGAGCTGCAGGAGAATTTTCTGAGCTTGCTCAGTATCAAGTTGGGGATGTAGTAGTTTCGGACTCTGCGCCGACCAACACAGGAAGCGAAGAGCCGTTCCAAGATGTTCCTGCTCCAATGGAGACTGGTGCAGCTGCAGACCACCTGCTGCTTGAATCTCTAGACCAAGAGTTTTCTTATTTTGACCTGGATCACGCAGAGGCTGGAGATATATCAGGTAATATGCTGATTAAAACTATGTTTCAAGATTTATCTGGTTCTGTTGCAGGAAATGTTAAGATCTGTAGTTATTTCAAATACTGCCAGGGACAGAAGTTGGAACTGAAAAGTCCCATGGCCTTCTTCTCGAGACCACTGAAGTTTCCTTTTCAGTAAATGATCGATCCTTACGCGAAGAATCATGTAATCCTGCAACAGCTGGGGAAACTGCCAAACAAGTGGCAGCGACCGGAACATCAGAGTCTGTTGCAGAACAACTGGAGAATGGAACACTGCTGGAAACAGGCATCCAAGTAGATGCTGTTGATATTCCAGATAAATTCAACGTTGCTCCAGATCAACCTGGAGAAAAGGAATGCTCTGATTCTCCTGCACCAGGTCATACTGGTGCTGGAACATCAGACCAAAGTTCAGTTACCATAGATGCTCAATTAATGGAGGCAGATTCAAATGCCGTGGAGGTAAGGGAAGCTACTACTTTATCAGATTCTACTCAGATAGCGTTGGAGGGACGAGATCCATCTGCTGAGGCGCCTATCCATGTAACGGAACTCTGCATCAGCGAGCAAAGAATCAGTTGAATCTTTATTTGAAGTTTCTAACACCAATGCCAATGGCTACGCATGAAGGCTAGAACAAAGAGAGATCTGATTCTGATTTTATAGAAATGAGGTTGGAAATGTGTGACATGCTGAGAGATTATTGGCGGAGAATCAATCATCTGGTATTTATTGCTGCACCCACACGAAGCCGAAGGCCCGGAAGAGCCGTTTTCTCTGGGATTTTTGTCAAATATGGATTGTCATATGGTGTTTCTCACTTCGAATATGCAGATTAGGGGAAGAAAGGCGAAGTGTCAAGGCAGTGTTGCCGGTTGTATAATGTTTGGAATATGATAATTTCTGATATTTTGTATGCTTCATGGATTATTAAATGCTTCAACCTTTGGAGCTGGGCCTGTTGCTTCCATATTCTGTAAATTGTATGTTTTATCTTTGTCGAATGCTCGTCTTGATTAGCATTCCATCAGTCAAAATATCCGATTTGTTTTGTGCCTTACTGTGTTATATTTAGCCGAGAGGATGAACTTATTGTTCATGCTCCAATCTGTCAATGTGTCGTATAAATCGGAATATAATCTTCAAATTTTGCTCCAAAATTTGCTGCTTTGGTAAATCTAAAATCCTGATTTCAGGGATTTAGAGGAGGTCTATCCCAAATAACCTTTCAATAACTCAGTTATTAAGGGTTATTAAGAGGTTATCGGGAGGTAGTAACTCCAATAACATCTCAATAACCTCTCAATAACCTACCAATAAATTCAACGGTTTGACACTCGTCTTTTTCCTGTCATTTGAGGGTGTTGTGAGGTTATTGAAGGTATTAACCTCAATAGCAGTGACATAACCCTCCAATATTCCCTAGTAAATTTCATACAAACTCAATTCTATGTATGATGTACGTAATATTTTCTAATTTCTTAGAGACTATAAAAATTAGTGTGACAAACATTACTCCCAAGTCCTTGTTTTTTCTGTCGAAAATATTTAAAAATAAAAATATTATAATCAAATACTCGTTTTATAATTTTAAACTTTTAATGATAGTCTTTCAAGGCAAGGTCCCCTCTTTTTAGGCTCGCCTCCTCCGGGTTTGAGGCTCGTCTTGAATTGCACATGATCTTTGATGGGAGGGTCTGAAAAAAGCCTCATAACTTCAACAATTGAATTGAAGGCTGAAATATCTATAGTGATCAAGGGAAATGTTAGTGTTTTAGCATTACTCAATTTTTGAATAAATTAAGAACAACGCATCATTGACTAGATTATTTTTTTAAAATTTTGAAAAACATATAAAAGAAAAGTTCCATGGCTCGTATGAGTGATTGGGCAACTAAAAAAATGGAAGGAATTATTAATTGTCTATTGTTACCACAAATATTCTTTGGGTCATTCTACTAATAGGAGGCAATGTCAAGCCTTGGTTACGATAAATATAAAAATTTGCATGGTCAATTCAAATATTTTGCTCATCTGATGAAAGTTTGGGCGACCAATGTGATGTACATCAAGCATTGGTCATCGTTATGCACAAAGTGATGATCAATGAAATATATAAAAAAAATTGAGCAATAATGGGTGATAAGCTTGATCATTTTCTTGAGGGGAATAGGTGGAATAGATGACTATAAAGATAGATTTCACACATCAATAGGTAATGAATGCCAACATCAAATCTCCGGAGATAACTGTTGACCTCACT
Organism: Phalaenopsis equestris; assembly: GCF_001263595.1. Lineage (NCBI taxonomy): Eukaryota > Viridiplantae > Streptophyta > Magnoliopsida > Asparagales > Orchidaceae > Phalaenopsis > Phalaenopsis equestris. The sequence continues at coordinate 1,211,948 of NW_018164692.1, forward strand.
TTTGGTTGAAGTCTAGAAACTTCTTTAGTAGCCTTTCTTTGGTAGCCTAGGTTTGGCCATAGGCCTTTCCTATTGACTAGTCTTAGAAAAAAAAAAAACTAGAAAAGGCTCACCATTAGAAACTCAAACCTCTTTTCTTTAATCAACTTGAAGTTCCACATATTGGTCCTAACCTCTAGCACTTAGTAGGTAAGATCATTATGAGAGAACTCAAGGAGAGTTCCTATAGAGCTACTTGACCTTCGGATTGACCCTGGGTGTTGGTTTGGAGCTAAGGTATACAATACCCTCACAATACCCTCACCATTCCCTCACAATACCCTGGCTAAATGACTAAATCACATCAATTGGAATTATAACCATGCCAATTGGCCCAAAGAAATGTTGTATTTGCTTCATAGCAATATTTTTACATCAAATTTGATCATAAATTTGCATTGGTAAAACCTTTTGATCATCCAATTTGGTTTAAATCCAAAACCCCAAATTAGCCCCAATATTGGCTAACACCTTAAACCTCAAATTGGCATCCATTTTTTGTTGAAAATCCTTTGTGAGGTCATTTGTGACCAAACACAACAATCAATCTGAGCTTAGTCCAAAGCTAGCTCAAGTTTGACCCAAATTAGCCCCATATGCCTAATTTGGGTCTAAATCCAAATTTCATCAAAATCCACCAAATTCACTACCAAATTGATTT
>NW_018164692.1:1213278-1213546 GCF_001263595.1 Phalaenopsis equestris
TCAGGTTGGAAAAGTACGGGGACTCCTCCTCGGGACATGCAAACATGAATGCAGTTATCTAGAATGATCCTAAGTATTGTGGAGGCCCTATTAATATATGCAGGAAAGTAAAAGTTGCAATTTTTAGATCCTGAATATTTTAATCCTAAATTTTAATTATCTTGAATATTTTATTTAGGATTTTTGTAGAAAATTACAATTTTAGGGACCTTAATAAGCCTATGTTGTATCACGAAATCTCAGATAAAACACAGAAAGAAAACAAGAA
>NW_018164692.1:1213646-1217897 GCF_001263595.1 Phalaenopsis equestris
GAGGTATCACGCTCAAAGTATAGTCGGAGATCCAAATAATCCGACTGAACATGAATCAGTGGTAAAATCGATACAACATGCCATTCGACTTGGCGGACAAAACCAACCAAAGCATTCAAAACCGTCAAATGGGGTTAGATATCAGAAAAGTCTAACCACAAGAGTGCTTCTACATCAGCACTAGCGAAGCAACTTTCGCTGAGGATCCATGGATCAGACGTGAGACTAATACAAGATGGTACTCGACATGGTGGACATAACCAACCAGATCAATTGAGAATATCAACAGGGTTATATAACCTAATACGGTCTAAACCCCAAGGGCGCTCAAAGTGAGCTAGCGAGGCAAATCTCGTTGGGCGACTCTCCCATTTAGCAAAGTAGTTCTGCTGGGGAGACATCAAATATCCCGGTGGGAACATGGACCAGCTGAGCTACTGATACAACATGTCAATCGGTGGGGTGGACCAAACCAACCAAATCAACCGAAAATCATCGAGGTGGACTTCAAAAGTCCAAATGTAGGGCACTTTACGCAAGCACTAACGAAGTAAGTCTTGCTAAAAGGTCCCTCAGAACTAGCGAAGTAACTATAGCAGGGGAGAGCTCAACGTATATTTCCAACAAGAACTTACTAAGGCAATTCTTGTCGGGAAAAATACCGGGGCAAACGTCAGGCATCAAAAGTGGCTCTGACGAAGGACATGGAACGGACAAATAATAGACAAATTCTAGAACCGATATGACATGTCACTCTAACAAGGCAATGAAAATTGACCAGTTCAGTATTATCAAAGAGGGTGGATGAATAGAGCATACCGACCCTATACGTGATACTGCTACCAGAGATTTGGTAAAATTAATTTTGCTGAGGAATTGCTGCAGTATCCCAGCGTGGTTGGTTAAAACATAACTTTCTAACCACAAGGGCATGTTGCCCTCAGGCTAACTCAAAAAACATCTCTCAAAGGGGAAAACACCACACTCATTTGAAGTGAGTGGAAAACTCTAATTTTGACCCACACAGGGTGTTCAACCGAATAGAGGTGGCTAGGAATGGAGCATAGCTTCCCGCACAAAAAGGTATCAATCAAACTTGACCTCGAACAATCAAGACACCTGAGAAGGGCTGTACCAAATAGAGTGTACGAACCAAATGGTGTTTAGCCATAAGGCAAAAACAAAACATATCCCATAAGAGGGAATACACCACACTCATCTAAAGTGAGCGGGACGATCATATCCGTATAAAGGTGTTGGGTTCGGACCCTATGTAGAGAATGTAATCAAAACATAATGCTAGGAAAGGGCATGGCTTTCCTGCATAAGGCAAACATCAATCAAAATTGACTTCCATCAATTGATATATTGCAAAAGGTTAGCTAAGCTAAGTATTGTGTTTTTCATTATCTTATGATTTTGTAAAAACTTATCTAGCGAATTTTATTTGATTTAATGAAGTTTTTTATTGTGTTTTCTTCGTGTTTTATGAGTAGTTTTTCTTCCTCTTTCTTCTTGTTTGGAAATAGTAGCATGAGAAGATTGTGTTGTTTTCATTTTACTTTTATTTTGCAGTGAGTAAGATTCATGTGTAGGATTTTTGAACTTCATTTACATTACAATTTAGGCCTGCTGTAATGTTAAAATTTGTTGAGAAATATAAGATCCAAAAGGGTTATGCTTTATACAACAAAGTAAGAATCACATTCAATTTCATAGATGAGAATATAGTCCACGAGATTGAGTGCAAATAAATAGGGAAATATAATTTTATGGGCATATAATTGGAGATTTTAGGGTGACTGACCAAAATCACCAATTTGGTCCAATTGCTTGTAAACTAAAATGAGATTGTTAGCCCTCAGAGAAGTGGGAGCTCTGGAGTGGTAACTAGTATCCTCTCAACCTAACCCCATATTTAGGGACCAGACTCTGGATTAGTCAATGTTTTTTATGCACTCTCAGAGGGTAAAGAATAGGATTACTCCTATTTGGCACATACAATATTTAATGTATCTCATTTCTATACATTATCCAATTCACTACACAAGAATAATATTTTTTAACATCTCAAAATTATCCCAACTAATTCATCTAGATTTGGTTATCTTTAAAATTAATGTTTTCATTTAGGAGTAGTTGTTGGTTGTTTTAAGCATAAGATTTACAATTAGGAGTACTTGTTAGAAGAACCACTTAAATTGATCTTCTAAACTAAGGACTGATAGTAGTAGACTAGAATTAGCCTGAATGATTTCTTACCTTGTTTCTCTATAGGGTCAATACTGGGGGCTTTTAACAAATGTCCTATATTACTTGAAGCGATGCGTGCACTTGCGTAGAACAACTAGTGTATGAACTATTTTTTATATTTTAAAACATTTTAAAATAACTGCGTAATTTTAGGATGGGTCAAGTTTTTTTTGGCACTGTTACCAGGGATTTAAATTGACATAAAATACGTAGAAAAACAACACATACTAGGGGCACATCACCTAGCATAGTCTAACTCCAAAGGTGTTTTAAGTGCACTAGCGAGGAAAATCTCACTAGGGATTCTACCATTTAGCAAGCTAATCCTTGTTGGGGAGGCATTGAATGTTTCGATGCAGACATGTGATGGGGTAGATGAAACCAACCAACCTGATCGAAAATATACCCATGACATCTAGATGGACTCATAGATCCAACCATAAGGTGCTTTAAGCAAGCATAAGCAAAGTAGCTTTCACTAAAATGGTCCTGCTAGCAAAGCAGTTATCACTAGGTAGAGCTCAACTGGTATCTCCTGTGAGAACTGGCTAAGGCAATTCACATCAAAAAAAATATCGGGGCAAATGTTAGACATCAAAAGTGGCACTGACTAAGGACAAGGACTGACATATAATAGACAAAGTCCAGAACCGATACAACATGTCACCTTGACAAGGCATTAAAAATTGATCGAGTTAGGAATATCAAAGAGGGTGGTTGAACAGACCATACCAACTATATATGGTACTGCTACTAGAGATTTGGTATAATGAATTTCACTGGAAAAATACCACAGTATCCAAGAATGGTTGGTCAAAAACTAACTTTTCAACCACAAGGGTATGTAGCTCTCAGGTTAATTCAGAAAACATCCCTCAAAGGGGAAAACATCACACTCATTTGAAGTGAGTGGGAAACTCTAATTCGGACCCATACGGGGTTTTCAACCGAATAAGGGTGTCAAATAAAGAGACACAACTTTTCCCGCACAAAAGAGGTATCAATCGAACTTGACCTCAGTCATTCGAGACACGTAAGAAGGGTTGGGAAAAATAGAGTGTACCAACCAACTGGTGTCTAGCCATAAGGCGCTGGTGTCTAGCCATAAGGCACAAATTAAAACATATCCCACAAGAGGGAATACATCACACTCATCTAAAGTGAGCAAAACAAGCATATCCATAGAAAGGTGCTCAGTTCAGACCCCATGTAGAATGGGTAACCGAATAAGAATGCTAGGAAAGGGCATGACTTTCCTGCAATAAGACAAATATCAATCAAAATTGACTTCCATCAATTGGAGATATTACAAAAGGTTAGCTAGGCATCATTTGCTAACCATAGAATGCTTCGTTATAAAGCTAAGCTTTGATCTTCTAAAAGGAGGGCATTTTTCAATCTCATTTATGACGAGTGGAACAGACGTATCTTCCATGCTCATTTATGATGGGTGGGACACGATCATTCGGACATGCTCGAAGCGAGGGACCGAAAAAAGAGGATAAAAGAAGTACTTGGCTTCTCTTACATTGATTACTGGTTGCGCCAGGTATAAGCCGCCCGTAGGACTTCCACTTTGCCTGTTTAACAATTCAGAAATCAGTTTTAAGAGATGCTCAAGACCTCTCTTACGTGCAACGAAGCACTAGAAAAGGTGGGTGTACGATATGTCGTACAACATGTCCACAGAGAAGGCTAGTCGACTTCCAAAGGAAGGACTACTGGGACCCTAGGGTCAATGCATGAAGAGTAAAAAGCGGTGCAAGTCAACTTCCAAAGGAAGGACTGTCGGACCCATAGGGTTGACACATAAAGTGTAGAAGAATGTGGGTGTACTCTATGTTGTACAACATGCCCACAGAGCTACAGAGAGATTTCCATGCCACTCATATTTTTTATTGTATATATATATTTTTTATCTCCGGTATAAGCCGTTATCAGACATGATTTGGTGTGACATACCAAATCGGACTTATATGCGGAGCTCTCATGTAGACA
>NW_018164692.1:1218777-1222281 GCF_001263595.1 Phalaenopsis equestris
GAGTCATGGACTGATTGTAGAGATAGAATGCTCTGATCAGTTCGACATGACTATCAATAAGGTGATAAAAATCAACCAATTCAAACAAAATATCCACAAAGTTGGATATAGGAGATGGATCAATCAAGCAATGATGCTTTCTCACCAAGAACAGACTAGAAAGTCAACAAGGTTCTTAAAAAAAAGGTGAGGCACCATATCCTAGTCAGGTTCAGGGCAGACTGACTAGATCAAATGCTAGACAAATAGAGTTGTCTTAGCAACAAAATGCTCTTAACAAGAGCCTAGCCAAAAGGCAAACCGACACAAATTGAATGAGGCACTCTCAAACAGCTTGGAGGATATGTATCCTAGCTAAAATACAGATCGATCAAGACTAAAAGAGTGGTCTAGTCAATACAACATGTCATCAACAAGAGATTTTGGGGTGCCCCCCAATTGGAGTATATAACATCCATACTAGCCTTGCATAATAGGTGAAAAGAGGTAGGATAAAACACTATTCAAAGCAAAAGCAAGTAAAACCCTCAACATCAAATGTAGAAAGTCATTCTACATGCAGTGTCGGAATATAAAGAGGCGTGGTGGCAAGAATATGCCTAAACCACTAAGTGTTCGCCGAAGTAGAGCGATCAACCTCTGTCCTTAAACAAAGTGAGAATCAACGGTGGTGGTGTGCATCAGATCTCCCTTTATCAACATAGGACAAATTCATCTAGCTCGATGAAGAGGAACCCACAACATTTTCCTTATAGCTCATGGAAAGAGTAGGCACATCAAATGTTAGGCACATCAAATGTGGGCCAAAGCCACTCCAACAGGATCATAGTAATACCTGACACAACATCTAGTACGGCGACACTGAGTACCACACCAAGGGTCCCATGCAACACCTTAACGGTTCTCATGGACTGCACAACAGATAGCAAATATCCCGGCCTCGTAACGAACCGACAGGAAAACCTCTGTCTCCTACTACAAAGGCCTATAGGACAAGATGAATAAAAAGTTTGCTTGAACATCTGGAAGATTCAGGTAAGGAATTTCTCTCAAACAAAAGGACCCAGTCCTCGTAGAGGGGAAATTGCTCCAACAATCTTCTCGGCAAGAAGATCTATAATGGAGTTATCAATATGGACCACAGATTTAGAGCAATCTAGATTCTAAGGAGGGAGAGTCCTCACAACTATCATGGTTGGGGTATAATCCACAAAACCAGACAAGACAACAGAGTGATTCTCAGCCTAGAGAGTGTCAAATTTCCCATCAACTGGAACCATAACAGGTAAATAGACATGTGGCTAAGTCAACTATAGTAATTGTAGCAGTATGTTCCTATCCCTCTGGACGCCCTCGCCCAATGTAGGGACAGGCGAGACCTCAGAGAAAACCCAGAACGATGGAAGCTGGGACGGTCGTCAAACCAGCGGAAACATTTTCTCTTAAAGAGGATGTTGCTCCTACAATCTTCTAAGTCAGAGAACTCGTTGTAGCAACAACAAAACGGACTTCAATGTGAGAATAACCTGCATCATGGGGAAGAAACAATCCCCACATAATCCTAACTAGAACATAGTCCACATTTTTAGACATAGGAGAAAAACGATTCTCAGCTGACGGGATTTGGGCATCATCCCGTGGCGGAACTGAAAGGAGTCATGGTGGGGACATGGTCCACATTGCTAGAGGACAAAAAGGGGATTCTCAAACGACAGGACGTAAGCATGATCCTGGGTCGGAATCAAAGAGAGTTATGGCGGGGACATACCACACCGCCAGAGAAAACCAAAGAGAGTCATTGCGGTGACATACCACGCCGCTAAAGGAAACTACCATAAAAAGGTAACTCTAGCTCACTTAGATAGTGCTACATCCGCGGGATGGAAATCCTCAAAACATGGAAGGACTACAAAAGAGGTCAGGAAACGAGAAAGAGTATTGTAGCGCATCGCCATCTGGAACCAGCCTATGAGGGAAAATTGGCACCGATACGAGCTACTATAACGAAAAGTGTCACATGCACAACTCCTCCTTTTCATAGGAGGGCACGCAACAAGCATCCGGTGGGGATGCAATCCAAACAACCTGGGACAGTAGCAAAACGACTCACAATTTGGGGTCAAAGGCACCTCCTAAACTGGAATCGGGACAGGTATAGAAACATGAAACAGAACATGCTACTAAATTTGCAGCAATATATTCCTAGTCCTCCTGGCCTTCCTGTCTAATCAAGGGACAGGTGGAACCTCAGGGGAATATGAACAGAAATAGAGAACCGGGACTGAAGTCATACCGGCGATAGTAGTGACAAACCTACTACTAGTAAAATACTCACCTACCTATGGCAGGGAGATCAGTGAAAACACAGAGGGACGAGGCTGGGATACGAGTCTGGAAAAGAACGTCAGATGCTACGGCGCGTCACTATCGAGAACCACTCCGTTTTTTCAAAAGAAGCGGGCGCAACACGAGCCACTACAACAAAAATAGCTCGATGTGCAAGACTCCTCTTTTAAGGGGGAGGGCACAAAGAAAATGCCTCAGAGGGCGTAAGAATAACTCAATATGCACATCTCCCACTTAAGGGGGAGGGCACAGAGCCAAACGCCTAAGAGGGCGTAGAAATGACTCAATATGCACATCTCCCCTTTTAAGGGGGAGGGCACAGAGTGAACGCCTCAGAGGGCGTAGGATCACGTAAGGTAATCCCACAGGGGTGCTCAAATGACTGAAGGTTATGACACCCTCAGGAGCACAAAATCGCTCTGGGAGAAGGGAAAGGGTTCCCCCGACGGTAGTGATCATATCCGTCTTCCTGCTCTTCCGTGTAGCGGGGTAAAAAGGGACAAAGATCTGTGATCTGGAACAGGAAAAAAAAGTTATGAAATTAATCAAAAAAAATAATACAACAACATCGATGCATGCGATAATGCAGCAACTGAACTGTCGAGGGTGAGAAAGGGACAAAATGCATCGAGTTGCTATCCCTAACAACTGACACATGGATTGAAAACCAAGGTCTCACAAAAGGCTCAACTGTGACTCGAAGTAAGAGAATCTGGTCACAATAATATGAGCTAAACTCCTAGTACGGAGAAAGGCTATAACCCCAAAAAAAAATGAAACTCCAAGTATGGAGAGAGAGACTCATCCCTAGCAGAGTCGCCAGATTTGTTTTCCATTCATTTTTTCTCCTTTTTATTTTTAAAAGGAGTCGCCAGCTCAATCGTCGTATACTTCCCCCATTCGAATAAATCTCCCTCTCAAATAAGATCGGGCGAAGGCACCTTAAACCAATATCCGTGAAAGAAGTATCTACTAGACTACCCATAACCAGAGAGTCAGGTGTATGTACCTGTTCTGGGACCAAGAGCACTCCCAGAGGAACGTGTTCCTACTGGTTAATTACATCTTGGGGGGTACCCAAGAATACTCTCGATAAAAAGAGTTTCGCTTCATATTATCATAGACCTGGGGTATAGGAAATCAAATGAAGGTTATTTC
>NW_018164692.1:1224076-1225106 GCF_001263595.1 Phalaenopsis equestris
GATCTTTAGCCCAGCCATACTCGTGTCAATCCTGTTGACTTAACTCGCATTACTCACTGGGATCAACCCAACAAGCAACGCTCGTTAAGGCATCGCGACCGACACGGGGTCACTCTCCTAACGAACCTGGCTCGCTATCCATGCAAACATGCAAATGTTAATGCAAGCAAATCAAAACATAAAAGTGGTGATAAAGAGTATGCCATGAAGACAGTGACTGGAAGGAATGGGCATGCCGTAGCGGCAGGGGCCCGCGAAGAGGGTATACCGGTAAGGTGGTGACCCAAAGAGGATGGGCATGCCGTGACGACAGAGGCAAAAAAAAAAGGGGTATACCAGTAAGGTAGTGACCCAAAGAGGGGCATGTCGTGACAGTAGAGGCACGAAAAGAGGGTATACCGGTAAGGCAGTGACTCGAAGGAATGGGCATGCCGTGGCGGCTCCGTAGCGGCAGGGGCCCAAAGAGAGGGTCTACCGGTAAGGCAGTGACCCGAAGGTAGGCATGCCCCGTGGCGGCCGGGACCCCCAAGGCAGTGACCCGAATAAATGCAACTCAAGGAGATGATATTGATCATGCAGAAAAACATGTACATGCACATACACAACATGCAAAGGAGCAAGTGGTAGGTCGATCCAGATAGAGCATCTTGTCAAAACAAAGTATTGTGTCAACCGGATCGAGGTAGCCAGCTGAGACACAAGTGATGTGACCGGTTTAGGATAACCGATCGAGACACAAGTGGTGTCGGTGCAGGTGCAAGTGCAAGATATAAGATGCAAGGTGCAAGTGCAAGGTGCAAGTGCAAGGTGCAAGTGCAAGTGCAACGTGCAAGTGCAACGTGCAAGGTGCAAGGTGCAAGTGCAAATGCAAGTGTGATATATGACACACAATATGTAACAATGCAAGACACACATATGCAAACAATGAGGTGCAAATGACTACACATGATAGCGAGTCACGCTCGTACTAACGACCTCACCCAGGAAACCTAAGGTTTAGACCCTTGGAAATGCGGCACCGCCGCCTCTT
>NW_018164692.1:1226269-1227220 GCF_001263595.1 Phalaenopsis equestris
TTTTTAATATATATATATATATATATATATATATATATATATATATATATTATATGGCGTGGGCTGTAATGCGGAGAGTGGGAGGGAGAGGGTGCCTAGCATTTTTTTAGGATAATATATATTTTATAATAATAATAATAATAATAATATTATTATTATTATCTCTGCGCCTCATTTTTGCCGAACACGTCATCGTAGCGAACTGAATTTCTCTCCTAGGTAAATTCAACGTCTTCTCTCCCAAGTAAAATCGACGTTTTGGACGCATTGGTGTGGCCCGTTTCGTCGTTCGGGGTCGTTCGGACCACTTTTTTAGCAATCGGAACGAAAATTAAAAAAAATTCGCGTATTTTTAGCTTGCACGCGAAACCGTTGTCCAACGAGCGTCCGTCCTAAGTGGAATCGATATTTCGGACTCGCGTGGTCTGTTTTGTCGTTCGAGGTCGTTCAGACCACTTTTTCAACAAACGATCCAAAATGATAATTTTCGTATTTTTAGCCTGTATTCGAACCGTTAATGACACAGACGCCCTTCTTAGGTAATATCGACGTCTCGTACATACATAACATCAAAAATTGATGCCAACAATGATAATGGTTTAATGAGTTAATGAATAAAATGATTATTTTGTTGACATAAGTACATAATCTTGCCCCTAAAATCCTGCCCCCAACTCCTACATGTATGTAACCTACCACATTGATTTAAGAGATTATAAAAACTACACAAATTTTAGGGGAAAAAGGGTTACAATAGGGCCATCTATTTAATGGAATAGAGGTGGAGCAAGCTATCACAATACATCTCCTAGAAAACTTAATATTGTTTTTTTCTAAAATATTTAAATTTAAGGGTATGTCTATCATGGTATACATTATTCTTAAAAAAATTAAGGTTCCCTAATGAACATGGATATATTCCTTGAGTGGTATATAATATATAATTACTAG
>NW_018164692.1:1227320-1228231 GCF_001263595.1 Phalaenopsis equestris
AGATCTCTAGACAGAGATCTTAATTTTCTAAATTTGTATGCATTTTCTATTCAAATAATTATAAAAAAAATTTATATGGCTTAGAAAATTCTACAAAAATTCATGTAAGTTTCCTATGGCCAGAGTAGCCTTAGGAAATAATTTCATGATTTTTGAGGATCAAAATATCCCTGTTTTAAGCAAACCCTAATTTGCTTAAAACATTTAATTTAGAGCACACAGAGATTAAAATCACTTGATTTTTGTTCTCCACTGTTGTTCATAAGTCAGAGAACTCACCATAAAATTTCCAGGTTATTTAGAGATCATTTAGTATTTTAATTGATTTTTAAAAGTAACTTTCAAATTTGAAATTTAAATGATTTTTAAAAATCAAAATATAACTCCAAAAATTATGAAACTTGGTTTTTTGAGTTCTCTGATATTAGGGAAATTTAATAAAAATAAATTTAAAATAAAAACTTGATTTTTAGGTTATTTTTAATTATTTTTAATAATTAAAAATAATAAAAAAATCATAAAATACTAAACTAATGGAAATGTTCCGAAATTATTTCCTAAACACTTAGAAATCATTGGAATATTTTTCCAAGGTTTAAAAATAAAGATATTTATTTTTTTTAAACCTTAAAAATGATTTTTAAAGCTTAAAAATAGAATTTTCAGCAAAATAATTTTAAAAAAAATTAAATAAAAATCAGAAAAATACAAAATAAATTTCTCTAGGTTCCCTGACCTTAGAGAGATTTTCCAAAAATATAAAACATATTTTTCAACATATAAAATATTTTATTTTTATAAAAATCCCAAAAACTTCAATAAATTTTAATAAATCATAGAAAATTCAAAAAATTATGAAATTTTGGCCAAATGACTTTCTGGTCTAGGGCTAGCTCACATAAAAATTTCAA
>NW_018164692.1:1230385-1250570 GCF_001263595.1 Phalaenopsis equestris
CTTATAGGAAGCTTTTCCCGAACCCAACATAATATAAACCTTATTTAATTCCTTATATTAAATAGGGGAATTTGTCGGCCAATACATTGGTTTCGCAGACCAAACGGATGTCATAACTTTCTCTAGTTTATTTGATCGAGCCTCACCCTCAATTCTTGTGTTCATCATTCGGGATAGATACAGGATTTGAGGTAAAACGCTCTTTCATCTAAACTATGAAAATTATGGGGTCAGTTTGACTTCATCTTTTTCAAAATTAAAATTAAAAAAAAAAAAAAACGTCCTTCCAAAGCGGGCAACGGGATTTGAATTCTGATGACCGACAACTTCTTACGGGCAAACCCCACACCAAAAATAGTGCCGACAATAACAGATGATAATTAACAAAGAACATAAAAATTAAGAGATGATTGGAAGAACTAAAAGATTAAGAAGATGAGTATTAGGCGTTGATGGCTAGCATAAATTAGATATTATTCGTTTGTATGCGTCCGGAGCAATCAATAAATAAGATTAGAATTTGGATAACATCAATACCCACCATCACCACCACCATTTGACCAATGCTAGCATGCAGGATAGCCATCATCCAATGTTGGTTGTTGGCCAATGTCAAAAAATGCTAGCAAACACAATAGCCACAAACCAATATCAATTGTAGCCACAAACCAATACCAACTGTCGAACAATGTAAATTTTTGATATCACAATCGCCCAATCACTAATCATTGATGAGCATTGCTAATCAATTGGCAACCACCAAATGCCTTTCAAAATCCTTTGAAAAAAATTATCATCATCCATAGGCTTCTAATATCTAACAACCTTTAATGTACGATACTCGTTTCTTGGTCAACATTAAGTTTATAATATGAGTTATGGACCGCTGTAAAAACTTGCTATCAATAATACTACCTTTTCTTTTTGAAGACTTTCATTGTAAATGATTATTTATGTCATTATTGAAACTTGCATTAGTAATTATAACTACAAGGAATACAATGCCCCAATGAACTAATATTTTTCAAATTCTTGTTCAAGAATTTCACCTCTATGATTATGTATTAAGAAAAAATCAATTACTTTCTCATTTAATTTTATTTTAAAGTGGTCTTCTCATCTAAGTAAAATTAAAACAATCACGGGTGAGCATCCAACGAGAAAAATTTTAAGACATTGTACAACATTGTGACATAAAGTATTTAAACTTACATCCCTCAACATGTTTAAAAGGTAATTTATTAACAATAATTACAATTGCCAAAGCTTTCCTAACATTCTCTTTGTCAAATCTCCAAGCTTTAAGACCCCATTCTTTCTCATGTTCTTTATCATTTGCTTACAATACCAATTTTGCGTAAGTTGATTCAATGGTATAAGGATTTTCTTACAAACGAAAAGAAGTGTGCATAGATTTGTTTTGTCATTAATTTTTGGATCGCTACGATATGTCTTTTTAAACTAATTGTATTTTCTTATTTTTCCCCTTCATTATTTTTGTAATTGATAAAATGATCCTAAACATTCGATCTTGGATGGATGTTTTGCCTTTATCTTCTTCTTTTTCTATTAGTATGGTGTTACTTGAAGTGCCCACTTAACAATATGCATTTTAACTCTCGCCACAATATGGTATCTAAAATGTAAAACAAAGATTGATATAAAATTTAAAGGATGAAACTTTAAACTATTTGATTTAAGCAAGACTAAAAAAAACTTAAGAAGATTTTATAGAACAAAATAAACTACTTAAACATGTCATCAAATTCCCAAATGAAATAGCAACTTGTGATATTTTATAATAATAATATAGATTTTAAGTAGAATAATTAACATGCAAAAATTTGATCACTCTAAGTGTAAGGGAAAATGAAGTCTTAATCGTTGGTTTCACACATCTAATTTTAAAAATTTATAGAAATAATGAACACGTATGACCACAAAGCACTCTCAAACTCAATCACATGATACAAATTTAAGAAAAACTGATGAATTTTTAGTTCGATGACAAATGGTAAAAGTTTTACAATGCAATCAAATCCTAAAAAATGGCAAGAACGTACTCGAGCTATTTATGTGATTCTTACAAACAATAATGTATATTTTGTTGCTCTAATGGTTCAACTTGCAACCCACAGATTAACCCCTAATCAATGAAGAATATGTCTCATCAACAATTTAATTAGAATATATACCTAGCATGACCATACTTGTTTACAATCACATGGATGTGATAGCATAATGAAGTTCCAACCGTCAAACTGCTGAACAAGGAATCCATACATCTACCCCCAATCAACTAATAGCATTTGTATCTCATGCAAATGGTGAGAGCATCATTTAAAAATAGAACCTTCTCATAAGTCATCCATTTTTTTTCATTTTCTCTTCTATACATTTGTTTTAGTTTTATTAGCATATATCAAATAGTTGCATAACAAAATAAAAAAAATTCCCATTTCAGGCAAACCAAAAGTAAAAATAAAGAATTAAAAAAATAAATATTCTGAATAAACACTTAATAAACAGAAAAGTACAACCTTCTCCCTTAACTCACATCAATCAAAATGCTTCAACAATTAATGATGTCAAAATGCTTCAGCTTAATGATGTCAAAATGCTTCAGAGCAATTAATGATGTCAAAATGCTTCAGCAATTAATGATGTCAAAATGCTTCAGCAATTAATGATGCCACTAATTAGATAACATAATGTAAAATCATTCGAAAAATATTTACTACACAACCACTTTTCAAAAAGAACCACAACAATAACAATCTGTGCCATTTTAAAAAGTCTGACATTAAATATGTTTTATTTTACAACAATAAAAACACACCACAATGCCATATATCCCAAAAGAGAGAAATGATAGTGTCAACATCACCTATTTTGCAAAATCCACTAATTCACGAAGAAAAAGTAACCATATTTTATTAATATATGTGAAATAAAAAATCATATTTTATAAATGTACGTGAATCAACGAATGCATCTGACAAATAGAAATATCTTTCATGTCTTCTTTTGATATACAACTACAATACGGCTAAAACCTTTTCCTCGCATCAACTGAAGAAAATCTCATGCTTCACAAGTAAACAAATTAGATGATTCACATCTAACTCCATATGTTGATATGAAAATGAAAGCCTTAGGCCCTTAGCCCTTAAGTAAATAACATGATGAGAATATTCAAAAAAATGAAAAGCTATTGCATGTGTATATTGGCTTACTTATATCTAGTGCTTCCATCACAGTATGAAAAATGAAAAAATGGTTACAAAATAGCTTTGCTTTTGTCGAAAAAGTTGAAAAATATACGACTAATGAAGATCAACACAACGATAGAACTGATGTAAGAAACATTATGTCTAGGGCAAGAAAAGTTTAGATTTCTAATGGGGATGGGCCACCTCATACTTAAAACACATTACCCCCATCCCGTTGAGACTCTGTATTCCACCCTCAGCCACGTTAGATGAAATAGGAAAATTGGTGTATGGTGTTCCTCGCTTCAACTCCTCAATCAGGAAAAGGTTGAAAGGCTAGCACACTGCACTAATAGTTAAAGCGAGAAGATATAGGGAAAGAAAAATATCTGTGATATTATAGAAAGGGGTTTGGTTTTTTGGATTATTCAATTTTGAAAAATACAAGCTGAAGCGTAAATAGGCAATCGAATTGAAATCGATTTTTCAAAACGAAACAAATTAATTAAATCAGTATGATTAGATTCGTTTTTTTTTTAAAATTTTAGCCAAATAATGCACATCCGGATGTGTGATTCAAGGATAAATTTGTGTCTGACATCATTTATTTGAAGAAACATTCATATCTAAAGATCATCCTTTCTAGAAAAAATATAAACTGAGTCGCAAAAAAAGGCAAATTATTGAGACATACAACACTTGTTTCAAAAAAATTATGGGAAGAAATTGATTTCATATGAGTTTTTATAATGCTGAGTTTTGCTGCAAATTTTAAGACAATTAATTACTTAAAAACCTTGTTCAAGCTTAATTTTTGTTTAATTGAGCTAAGTTTAAAAAATGATAGATCATTGTTTATTTCAAAGTTTGCAGTATTAGCACAAATGTTGATGTACAGTTTGCAAAAAGAAAACAAACACTTCTGCCGTTTGCTGTTATATACACACAAACGATCATGCCAGTGAGCGGGAATCGGAATATCGAATATATAAAGCCTGAAGCATCGAATAAAGTTCAAATTATTATAACCCCTGTAATTAATGACAATCCTTATTTAAACTACCTTCCGCATTCCAATCCCGGCGGCCGGAAAAGGGCTGATCGGCGAGTAACTGACAAGCTGGGCGCGATGGGGAGTTACAAATGCTGCTTCTGCTTCACTCGGCGGTTTCTATGGAGAGCGGTGGAGCCGCCGGCCGACGTGAGGGAGGCGTTTGCCTTTTACGCAGAGGGTGGCGCAGTGATGTCGCCGGAGCAGCTCCGGCGGTTTCTAGCTGACAGGCAGGGTGAGGCGGTTACGGCTGCCGAAGCGGAGCTGATTGTTGAGAGGATTAGGGAAATGAGGCATCGGCATTCTCCCGTGAAATTCTCTAGGTCTCTCCTCTCGGTTGATGATTTTTTCCATTTCTTGTTCTCCGGCGACCTCAATCCTGCTATACGATCTCAGGTTTGTGCTTGCTTTGATCTGATTTGGATTTAGTGTTTTGATTAGGGTTGCTTGGATTGCGTGCAGTCGGGAGTTGGGGGTTGGATTTGGGCCTTCGGGAATGCTGGAGATGATGATTAGGGTGGATTTGGAATGCGAAACTTTATTTATTTAATTTTTTTAGGTTTTTTTAAGGTTGATTTGATGAAGCCTATTGAAGTGATGAAAATGATTTTTCCTCGACAATTTCGATAAAGATGGAAATAGTTTTGTTAGGGTAAAGTGCTGCACATCGTCAAAGGGTTATGTTTGAACCAAAACGGCCCTCATACTTTGGATAAATTATTGCATACAGACACGGAGATGCATGCTTTGTCCGATCTACATTATAAATCATGGTGATCTATGGTGATTGAAATATTTCGGTGGGCTTCACTTTAAATTTTTTTTTTTTAAAAAAAATTGATTGCATCCTCACCTTAGATTATCGTAATCTACAGTGTAGATCGGACACCGCATACATATGAGTGTCCGTATGCAATAATTTTTCCATACTTTGGTTCTAATTTTGAAAAAATTATGCCATATATATATATATATATGTCGCTCTTTATTACTGTAATAATGGTTTGACAACTATAGAAATGATAAATATGGGTGGGACAATAATGACTAAAATTTAGTCAGAATAGTTTTTAATATTAAATGAAAAAAAAATAAGAGGAGTTAAATTATATATTATAAAGACCGCAGGACCGAAAATTACAGAAGTAAAAAGCTACTAAGCATGCTCCTTTTCCTCTTTCTGCCTGTTGTATAAAAACAAAACACTTTTATAAAGAATATTCTTTTAACTTTTGACTTTTCTTAGTATTTTAAACTTTAAAAAAGGTTTAATGTTCTCTTCTAAAAAGTGATATCTATCGTTTTTTGTTAATTTTTAATTCTTAACTCATTTTTTTTTTCTGATACCTAGCATCTGGCTTAGCCAGTGTTTGACAGCATACCACAGAATTTAGCTGTGGATTTAATTTAAACCTAACCAAACATTAAAAAATAAAAATTTAATTTAACGTTTCGTTAAATTTAATTTTCTTGCATTCTGTCATTTTCTTCTCGAGTTTCATCACTTTTAAGATGTAAATCCAGATTTAGTTAATCTGATTGTGAGGCGGATTTATTCTGCCGTCGCTCACGTGTTCTTCCGTTGTGATGTGAATTTCATAAATCCAGATTTATCGGATTCGATAAATCATATTTAATGTAAATCTAAATTGCAACCAAACACCATCTTGGGCATTGTTTGGTTGCAACTGGGATTAAAGTTAAATTGGATTTATCAAATTCGATTAATTCTTCCACAGAGATGAAGCTTGTGGACGTCGAAGCAAATCGTTTAAATCCGACTTATAATTGAATTTATTACATTCAGATATATGTCATAATGGAAACTGAAATTGGGAAAAAAATGACGAAACTCAAAAAAATAGAGTTAGTGCCTGCCATAGGCAGCTGCAGTTTTTTGAAAAAACAACTGTGAAACTGATGAAAAAGAAATTATTGTTCAAAAAGCTGCTGTGGCTATGACAAATATAAATATTTTTTAAAATGTCAGACCACAATTTTCTAACAGTCATGCAGATAGTTAGATCTGGTAGGCAAACACAGCTTTTAGCTACAACTTTTTGAGAACGTAGACGAAACACAATTTTGCTAAACAGGAAAAACTGTGATGCAGTGCCTTATCGCCGCCCCAAACGCACACTTAACGGAGCTTCGGTTTTAAGTTTTATTTATTTATGTTCGTCTGGATTCAAGTTAAATCCATGCCTTAATTTGAAAAATAGATGAAAGAGCGTGCTAGTTTTGTAAATATCAATGTTTTCAGTGATATAAGATATCGATCAACAAAAAAAAGGCCAAAATATAGATTCTCAGTATATGAGATAGTATAAGTTGGTTACAAATGGAAATTTTATGTTGTCGACTTAAGGAGGTGTTTGGTACGATAATTTTAATAAAATTTAAGTCAAATTTAACTTAAATCCAACCAAACACCATAAATAAGTAAGATAAATCAGCAGTTAAATTCAGTCCAATTTTTGCTTGTTCCGTTTTTTAAATCTGAATTTATTAAATCCACTTATTAGTTGGATTTAACTGATTTAACACATGAAAAGAATATTTCAAATAGGTCTATGCCAAACACCTCAAATGGATTTAACAAGAATTAACTTTAATTGAACCAAACATTATTTCGAATTTAATGATATTTAAATTTAATAACTTCGGATTTATCACATTTACCAAATTCTACTTAACTTCAATCTTCCTTACAGCCAAACACTCCCTAAGTCATTACAATGTATATATGTTCTCTAAACTTGGATTATCATATAATTTACATATTTTTCCATACTAATTTAAGCTAAAGTAGTCTTCACCTGAAACTAACTTTTGTGTTTGCCTATACACCAGGTTCACCATGATATGACGGCCCCCTTATCCCATTATTACATATATACCAGTCATAATTCATACTTAAAAGGGAACCAACTCAGCAGCGACTCCAGTGATGTTCCTATTGTCAAGGCATTGCAGCGAGGTGTTAGGGTGATTGAGCTGGATATGTGGCCTAATCCTAAAAAGGATGATATTGATATTGTCCATGGAAGGTAATCAGATCAAACGCTTTCATTCGTTTATTTGCCATTTGATATTGTCCAGTGATGTTCCTATGTATTTACATATCTAACACCTACAATTTCACACACACACACACACACACACACACACACACACACACACACACACACACACACACACACACACACACACACACACACACACACACACACACACACACACACACACACACACACACACACACACACACGCACCCCATTTCGATTGTGCGCGAGCCCTGGCTCATTGGTAGCCGCCTTCGCGTAAGACCCTTGGGTCGGGGGTTTGAATCTCAGCCCTTTCGGGAGGATTCGAATAGCAAACAGACTGGAAGGGCCCCTCGGTCAGTCCAACCTATAGGGGTTGATCGGCGGTCTCGGACCGTTGATCAATTATATATGCGGTCTCGAAGCGTTTATCAATTATATATATATATATATACCGTTGATCATATATACATTTCTATATATGAAATATATAGACACACACACACACACACACACACACACACACACACACATACCATTTCACTTTTTAAAAGTCAAAATAGTGATATTTTTTATGTGATATGAAAGATTTGGATGTAAAAAGTATAGTTTATGTGTGAGACATGTAAATACATATGAATTGGGTGGTATGTAAGTGCACTTAATTTTTTTTTTTTTTGGAACTCTGTTGGGTTTTCTTAGATACTTGCACTAAAATGATTTTTTTGGAACTCTGTTGGGTTTTCTTAGATACTTGCACTAAAATGATTTTTTTGGAACTCTGTTGGGTTTTCTTAGATACTTGCACTAAAATGATTACTGTTGGTAAAAGGAACTTTTGGTAGGCTTTTGAATTCATAGTAGTTAACTTCAACAAGAAATCTATCCTTTTTACATTTTCATTTGGAATATTTACACTTATATATATATATATATATATATATATTAGTTTTCTATTTAAATATACAAATTTGTTCATATTTGTTAAGAGAAAAATCTCAAAATAGTCCCCCGACTTTTAACAAGTGATCAACTTAACCCCGGAATTTTAAAGTGCTCCATTTTAATCACAATCTGTTGAAAATTGATTCAACTTAGTCCCTAGGCAGAAATTCTTTATATGCTATAATTTTAATTAGTATGACTTGTTACTTGCTTCATTTTCTTTTTGTAACTCTTCATTTACCTTTTAACTTCTTTAAATCCTTAAAAAATTTCACAGTTGATACTTAATTCTTAGTGTTTGATTGACAGGCTCATTACATAACTAACTTTTTTTGGTGTGAAATTCATACATTTATCGCACTGTTCTCTATTTCATGCTGCTTTACTTTATCTGAAGGACGCTAACTTCTCCAGTACCACTCATCAAATGTCTGAGATCTATCAAAGAGCATGCATTTACGGCTTCTCCATACCCAGTTGTAATAACTTTAGAGGATCATTTAACTTCAGATCTCCAAGCCAAAGTAGCTAAGGTGGCACAACTAAAGAAATTGCAAATTTGTATGCTTCCTCACATGTTAAAGTTTAACTGTTTATTCTACATTCAAATTAGATGGTCACTCAAACATTTGGAGACATGCTATATTATCCTAAGGGTGAATCCATGGAGGAATTCCCTTCTCCAGCAACTTTATCAAGAAGAATCCTTCTGTCAACGAAACCTCCAGAAGAGTACCTAGAATCTAAAACTCAAAAGGTTAAGGATAGTGTATCTCAAAAGAGAAAGGAAACAGAGGAGGAAGATTCATGGGGAAAGGAGGTCACCGATTTTAAAGCTGAACTCCATTATGATAGTAAGGTAAAACGTTACAATATGTTAAGAATTTTGTAGTCTCTTTGTTTTTCTTGCTTTTATCCTCTAAATTTACAATTTTTTCACAGCGAGATGGGCAGAATCAGGAAGAGGGAGATAGTGATGATTATGACGATGAAGATGACGACAGTAAATTTCATCAGAACGCTGCCCCAGAATTTACAAATCTGATCACCATAAGGGCAGGCAAACCAAAGGGGCATTTGATACATGCACTTAGGGGGAACCCTAATGAAGTTAGACGACTTAGTTTGAGTGAGCAACAGCTGGAGAAACTGGCAGCATCTCATGGAACTGAAATAGTTAGGTGATTCTCTTCCATTTAATTCAATTTCTTCATTTAGTATTATAGATATGACATCCATTATGGTACCCAGCTCACGCTAAAAGGCTTTTTGGAATATCAAGACCTTTTTTTGGCTTGCAATTGCACAAAATTTTGTGCTAAACTTGTGAAAGTTTTAAACATTTCAATGTTTTAAAAGGTTCACTCAGAAGAACATTGTCAGGATATACCCAAAAGGTACACGTGTCACTTCTTCTAACTACAATCCAATGCTTGGATGGATGCATGGTGCTCAAATGGTTGCCCTTAATATGCAGGTAAGCTATCGTACTTTTTTTCATATTGCGGTTTCAATTGGTTTATTATGCTTTCTCAGTATGGGATATCTTAATAATATTGGATTATTCCGACTTTATGAACATGTAATAAACAAAAGTACTTGATAAAACTCTTTCCACATTTTTAAGTTGTGAGATATATGGTGCCAATTTCAAGCACTAATTCTGCAAAATAGAAATTAAGAAGGTTTAGCATTACATATAGAAATTATTACTAATGATGGAAACATCTTACAACTATTTCTAACATCACAAAAAATCTGGGAAGTACATTATCAAGACGGAACATCAATGCATATCTACCTAGCTTTCTTCATTTTTGTACTCAGAAAATAAAAATGAAACAACTTTTTGAAATCATTTAATATAATCTATCAGCTAATTCCTCACATTTGAACTTCCTCTCATGTAGTTTCAAAATTCTGTGTGTTTGTGTACAAGTTTTTACTAATGTAGCAGCTTGTGGTCGACATTAAATCTAGCAAACATGACAAGAACATAATGTTAATCGAATCATCAACAAACACTACAGCCTATAGACATCAAACCTCAAAGATAAATGGAAACTGTTCGAGTCCATGAGCCCTTCGACTACACGATACTAATTTTATGCTAAGTGCTCATGGAGTATTTTCAAGTAATCTTGTTTCGTGTGGGAGAGCTTATTCTTGTTAGGTTACTTTTCAGTTTGCCCTTTAATTATTGTTCTAAGTTTTTCATTCTCCTTTTCAGGGCTATGGAAGGTCGTTATGGTTGATGCATGGATTTTACAGAGCAAATGGGGGTTGTGGATATGTAAAAAAGCCTGATTTCTTGATGAAAGTTGAACAATATGGTCAAGTATTTGATCCAAAAAGAATATTACCAGTAAAAAAGATCTTAAAAGTAAAACCATTCCCACAAAAATACTTCCCGAGCTTTGTTCTGAGATTGGGGCCATTGCCAAATCTAATTTCTCATTCTTTGCAACAGGTAAAAGTATATTTGGGCGATGGATGGCTTATGGATTTTAAAAGGACATACTTTGACAATTATTCCCCACCCGACTTCTATGCAAGGGTAAGAAGCAAATTTCTAATTTTCATTTCTATTTTTGAGGAATTCTCAAGTTTTCTTCTACAAACCTTAGAAACATTATCATTTAATGTTAGCAATTTTGTCATCATGTAGTCACGATTCCTAAACTTCAACCGTCATATTAAATTCATGCATATAAAAAATCATTTGTTTTCAACCAAGCTTTAGTACATTGTGACGCAAAACATATGTAATAGATATAAAATATGCCATCTGAAGCTACAAATGCATTCATTGATGCATATATTTGCAACTTTGCGTGAAAATCTCATAGTTGTGGTCCTGTGGACCTTCATAAACGTAGAGAATATTGGAATGTATATATGTTGAAATTTGGAATAGACAACACAATTTTATTGATAGGAAGAGTATTTAAACCTAATTATAATAGACTTAATAATGCTAAGCAATAAAAATAGAATAAAATAACTAGGAAAGAACTAAACAGAATAAAACAAAATAGGAAATACATAATCATGGAATGAGATCAAATAATATGTAATAACGGCGTATGAATAGCCATTATAATCTAATACTCCCCCTCAAGTTGAGACATAGATAACAATCATGTCCAACTTGGACTTGAAGTCATTGAACCAAGGGTGAGACAGATTCTTGATGACGATGTTTGTTAGTTGACCACTAGATGACACATGTAATGCAAATCTCCTCGGACTCGATCCTTTTCTTAATGAAGTGTCTGTCGACCTCCACATATTTGGTACTATCATGTTGGACTGGATTGTGAGTAATGTTGATTGCGGTCTTATTATCACAGAATAGCTGCAGCGGGATGGATGTTTGCATACAAAGTCCACGGAGCATAATGTATAGCCAGAGAGCTTCACAGATTCCTAAGGACATGAATATCAATTCAGCTTCAGTACTGTTTTGGGCAATCACATACTATTTCTTGTTTTTCCATGTGATAAGATTACCCCATACAAATGAGCAATAACCCGAGGTGGAACGTCGATCATGAACTAATCTGACCCAATCAACATCTGTATAAATAGCAATAGACCGAGATGTGTGACGGGAAAAAATATACCCGAGCCCAATGTACCTTTAAGTAGTGGAGAATCCGGTGGACAACTTGGAGGTGGTGCTCGTAGGGGTCATGCATGAATTGACTCGTTATTCCAATCCAACCGTGTGGCATAAGTCAAGGGGAGTATGAGTAAGGTAGATGGGTACTCCCACAAGATGCTGGTAATGAGTTTTGTTGACATGTACAACATTGAGCATGTTAGATAATTTTTCATTAGGATCCATGGGAACAACAACAGGTTTGCACATAAGAAAGTTGTTCTCTGTCAAGAGATCAAAAATATATTTGCACTGAAACAGACAAATTCCCTAAGAGGATCAAGCAACTTCCATGCCTATGAAGTACCGGAGGGATCCTGAATCCTTCATCTTGAAGAACAAAGCAAAAATGTCTTTTAAAGACTTCAATGCTTGGATATCGTTACCTGTAAGAACAATATCATCAACATAGATAATAATAATAGTTACTTGAACATTGGAGGATTGTCGGAAGAATAGGGTGAGATCCGATTGAGCCTGAGTAAAACTATGGCCCACGATCATCTTTGTGAACTTGCCGAACTACACCCTTAGGGACTGCTTTAGCCCATAAAGATATTTTCGTAGCTTACACACTTGTCCTCTAAAGGCAATAGAATCAAAACTCCAGATGGAGAGACATGTACACATCTTTTATCGGCTCTTCATTCAAGAATGTATTCTTGACATCAAGTTGAAATAAAGAACAATCTAGATTCACCGCAAGTGACAACAGGACTCGAATAATATTTCAATTAACCACTAGAGCAAGTGTCTTCTTATAGTCAACTCTGTAGGTCTGTATCCTTTGGCGACCAATCTTGCCTTATTGCGTTCAAAGAACTCGCCCAAGTTGAGCTTGGTGCGGAAAATCTATCTGCACCCTACAACTTTTTTATCTAGAGGAAGGTCTATGACGTCCCACATATGATTCCGCTGAAGGTCATTCATCCCCTTCATTACTATTGTTTTCTAGGCTGGATCAGCAAGAGCAACCTCAATAGTAACAGAGATCCGATGATCCATCAGGGCAGTAGTATATGCTCTGTAGGTTGGCGATAAACTGTGGAAAGACGTATGTTTTGTCATAGAATAGAATGAGCATGTCTGATTGCGTACCTTACTCGAAAAACTTGCCTCATTTAGAGGAGGTGTTGTGTTAAGGATGTCGCTCGGATGGAGTCAAGGTCCTGTAGGGAGGATGTGGTCGGATCAAGTCACCAATACACCTCTTGAGTTGCGGAGTATCCAAGTAAGAAACATTTTATAAATTTGGGATTAAGTTTAGTCCGAGTAGGGGCATTGTTCCGAACAAAAGTAGTGCATCCAAAAATCTTGAGATCGAAAGTGGAAAAGACCCAATTGGCATGGAAGCATGACATCAAAACGACTAAAAGGGTTCGAAACTTGTGAATTTTGGAGAGGACTTTATTATGAGATAGGTGGAAAAGCTAGAATGACATCCTTCCAAAAACGTTTCGAGACATTGGATTAAATTATAATGGAGCGAGCAACATCGTGGAGGTGACGATTTTTCCTCTTGGCTAACCTATTTTATTGAGAAGTGACCTTGCAAGAACTATGATTGAAGATGTCTTTACTTACCAAAAATTCACTAAAAATAGAGCTGAAAAACTCACGACCATTAGTGGCACAAAGGACTTGAATATGAGTTTTGAATTGAGTAAAGATAAGGGTGTAGAAATTTTGGAAGGTCATAGCGACTTCCGATTTGTCTTTTAAAATATAGATCCACATCATTCGAGTGTGGTCATCAATTAAGTTCAAGAACCACCGTTTATTGGTGCAGCTGATAGTGCGAGAAGGTCCCTATATGTCACTGTGAATGAGGGAGAAAGGAGCAGAAGACGTGTAAGTGTGAAATGAGCAATGGACCTGGTGATGTTTTGCTAACTGACATGTCTCACAATTGAAGTTGGAGATAGTTTATTCGAAAACATCAGATGATACAAAATTTTCAAATATTAAAAATTAGGATAACCTAAACGAAAATTCAATAACATAATGAGACATTCAATGACTCGACATGAGCTACAACTTTTGAGTATCATTTCTTCACTCTCTGTGTTGTCCTCTTGGAAGCAGTAAAGTCGAGATACCCTCTTAACAGTTCCAATCATCCCCCAAACGATGATCATGAAAAATACAATCATTAGAAGAGAAATTAGTAATGCAATCGCTATCACTTGTCAATTTGTTGATTAGTAATAAGTTAAATTGCAATTGGGAAAATATAAAACAGACTCCAGAGTTAGATCGGTCGTTAGTACAATCGACCATTTACCAGCAATGGAGCTACAGGTTCCATCGACAATTTTGATGGTATTTTTTCCAGAGTACGGGTAGTAAGTCGAAAAAACTTGCGAGCAACCAGTCATG
Organism: Phalaenopsis equestris; assembly: GCF_001263595.1. Classification (NCBI taxonomy): domain Eukaryota; kingdom Viridiplantae; phylum Streptophyta; class Magnoliopsida; order Asparagales; family Orchidaceae; genus Phalaenopsis; species Phalaenopsis equestris. Next base: position 1,244,684 of record NW_018164692.1, read on the forward strand.
TGATCCGTGACACCTGAATCAATAATCCATAAACTAGATGCTGAATAAGTTATGAGAGCCATAGAAAGAGTACCTTGTCGAGGTTGATGGACCTGCAAAGACTTGATTGACTCCAATAAGTTTGATCAGTTGCTCCATCTGTTTTTTTAGGGATTCAGAGTACTCTAGGATGTTCCGGGTAGGAGTCGGTTGAGTCGTGCTTGGTTTGGCTGTCGTCGTAAGTCCTTTGGAATTAGAGGATTTGGTTAAGGGTTTGTATCTAAGCTTACCGTGAAGTTTCCAACACTTGTCTTGAGTGGGGTTTGAATTGTGATAGTAATCACAAGTGATTTGACAGTTTGAAGTGTCATGGACAACTGTTGAGCACTATTTGAGATCAAGGCGAATGATTCGGCTGAAGGAGTAGAAGCGTCAAACGTGACAAAACTCTTGCTTTCTTCCCAAAGAATTTCGGTGAAAGCAGCGCGAGTGAAAGGAAGAGGATTGCAACCAAGAATACGACACCAAACCCCGTCAAGTTCTTTGTTAAGGCCAACAAGGAATTGGAACCTACGATCATTTTCTATAATTTTCTGGAAGAAGGATAAGTCGGCCGAAGATCCTAAATGTAGTCGTAGTACAGGTCACATTTCATCCATACTGCAATAAGGTCATTATAGTACTGGGCATGGTCTTTGTCCCCTATTTTGCCTCCCATATCTTTTTAAATAGCTCGTACAATTGGTCAGAATTTCCTACATCCGAGTAGATATCACGGAAAATTGTCCAGAGAGCACTAGCTGAAAGGAGAAACATGTACGAATGACCAATTAAGATTTTTATGGAGTTGATAAATCATGACATAACCATAAAATTCTCCATCCCCCAAGCTCCATATGTCGGTTCGGTCTTTGGAGGCTCACACATCATACCTGTGAGGTGACCATTGGAAGAAGTTGCTGTCGTTCAACTTATGAGTTGTGATTAAAAAAAATTATGTTGGCTTCCGGAGCGGGGTTTGGAGTCGATCCTCCGGTAGAGTCAAGAACACTTTATGAGGGTGATTCATTGAGAGAATCAGCCATAATTCCGACCGAGCCAAAAGATTTGCGGTGATGCCAAATATAAACCCGTCAAAGATTGTGTTTTCAACATGGTACATTGGAAATTGCAATTTATGTACATCTAGAAATTGGATTCTAATGGATGTAGTATATCTTAATTAGAGAAAGGTGTCAACGTCGCCAGATTTTTTGTTAAGGGACATTTTAGTCTCAAAGTTTTTAAAGTATCAATTTAGTCTCCATATTTTTATAACAGGGGCTAAATAGTCCTCTTTGGGAACTATTTCAGCGTATATTAAAATAGTCCAAGGATTAATTTAACACTTTTATAATTAATCAGATGGTTATTTTGACACTTACTGTGATTATTAATTGAGAATTACAGTTATCCCTGCTTCATTTGAGTTGAAGAAAGCTTGTGCTATTGTTTCACTTAACATCAGCCTATAGGTAGGTATAGCTGGAGTACCAGCGGACTGCATAATGAAGAAAACAAGGATTATAGAAGACGAATGGGCTCCCGTTTGGAATGAAGAGTTCATCTTTCCATTGATCGTCCCTGAGTTGGCTTTGCTTCGAGTCGAGATACACGAGTATGACATGTCCGATAAGGACGATTTCGGAGGGCAGACATGCCTACCAGTGTTAGAATTAAGGCAAGGAATTCATTGCGTGCCACTTTGTGATCGCAAGGGAACCCAATATAAGTCTGTAAGGCTTCTTATGGGTTTCAGCTTCTCTTCAGAATAAGGTACTGTATGCTATTAAAAGTTATGTTCTTTGATATGTGGTAATATACTGTTTTCCAATACATGGTGTTAATATTTTATGTAGGGAATATTGTATGATGCTTTATTTGTACATAAATCATTCTTAAAAGGCTAGAGAAATAAGTTCCTCATATGATCATATCCCTCTTAAACAATCTCCAAATTGCACTTTTAACTTCAAGATGTTGACAAGAATACAACAATAACAACAAACCTTTATCCCACTAAGTGGGGTCGGGTGCATGAATCCTTTTTCTCCATTGTGTCTTATTGAGTGTCATATTTTCACTTAATTCTAATAAATTAAGATTATATTTTACACAACATGCTCAAGATCTTGACAAGAATAGAGGATAAAATTCTTCATTTTTATGTTTGGTGTTTATTCCATATCCCAAGAAAGAGCGGGTTTTCATAACATAGATAACCAGCTGTTGTGCATGGAAACTTAATAAATTAAAGGGAAAATTACACACAAAGCACCCAATTCTTATGGGTTTACCTATCTCACACCCACAGTTTCATTCGTACACACATAACACTTTATCTATGGATGAAAAGATTGATTTGACTATTGAAAGGTAATAATGAGTATTACTTTTCATATGATGTTTGTTATTATGAAAATATTGTGGTGTGAGATACGTAAATATGAAAGTTTTAGGTGCTATATACGTAAAAACCCCAAAATATGAAGTATCCAACATGAAGCACAAGGACAGACTAATTAGAAGGAAAAAACACAAACACATGTTAATTATGGCAGCAATACATGTTAGAAAGAAATATGGTCACAAATAAAAGAAAAAAAAAATTAAAGAAAGATTTACATACATGCCACTCAATTCTTACATATTTACAACTCTTAACATCTAAACTTCAATTTTTACATATATGCGGCCTTACATTCGTATGAAAATGTGTATTTTATTTTTTAAATTATAATAGTGATATTTTAGATGTGATATGAAAGATTTTAGTGGTATAAATGTTAAAAAGACAAAGTTTACGTGCAAGGTATGTAAATGCAAAAGAATTGGGTGGTATGTATGTGAATGTCCTAAATTAAAACATATATGGTGGATATGGCTATAAATAATTTAAGTATATTTGTAGTCTTTAAGCTCAAATCATCACTCTCTTCAGAACGTACAAATGTAATGACACCTATGATAGCAAGTGATTTTTCAAGGAATTGAGGCTTTTATTTCGATTTTTTAACCGATTAGATAACGACTTGTTTTTGAATTATGAGTAAGAACTTTGCCATCAGTAAAAATTTGTCCACAAGTTCTTTTTTTTTTTTTTAGATAAAAAAGTTAAAAGCTCTTATTTTTAAAATTATTCTTAATTGCATCATAAACAGACAACAATAAATTTCTTTTGGGGCATTTACATAAATACCACCCAATTCCTATGTATTTACATCTCTATCACCTAAACTTTGATTTATTACATTTATGCCACCCAAATCTTTCACATCACTCAAAAATACCCTTTTGCTTAACTTTTAAAAAGTAAAATACACCATTTTCTGCATAGGAAAGGTTTTATATATGTAAAAATTGAAGTATAAATATTAGATACATTAGGGATTGAATGGTAGAAATGTAAATCTTCCATTTCTTCTTTGTTTTTTTAACATTTTCTGAATCTCGTTCAAAGCAAACACACACAGAATAGGCAAGGTATTAAGTATAATTTTCTTTTATGAACACTTCAAGTAGTAATCCCAGGTAGAAGAGTAGTAACAAAAACGCAAACAATGAGATGGAAGAGAGCTCCAGTACTTTATTGCAAGTTCAAATTTGAAAGACTACTTACTAATCTTCTTCGACTAAAAAGACTACATCATCGTTCTTAAGGAAGTCATGTGTTGTGTGATCAACTATCTGCAAAATAGATGAATAAAATAGATCAAAACTGATGAACACAAATCCAACATATGAATTTACATCATACCACCCAATAGAAAGTTTTCAATAGAAAATGGGCATTTACATACATACCACCCAATTCCTATGCATTTACACATCTAACACTTTCACATCACCTAAAAAATACCACTATTAACTTTTAAAAATTGTAGTTTAGGAGTTAGATATGTATCTACATAAGAACTAGTGGCATGTATGTAATTCCTTCAAATGCTAACCGGATTTCATATCATTGTACCTTCAAATCTAACAAAGAAAATATGTATGTATCATTGTACCTTTCAAATCTAACATGCCAATCTTTTTCTAACCCAATAGAAGGAATTACATCAGATGATACAAAATTTTCAAATGCTAACCGGATTTACAGACAAAAAATATATTGATATTAGATATATCAATATAAAGAATAATGTAATGCTAACCGGATTTCTTACTCATAATTCAAAATTTTGAGTAACCCAATAGAAGGAATTACATATCATTTGTATCTTTCATATCACCCAATAGAAGGAATTGGCATGTATGTAATTTTCTAATAACACTTTCACATCACCCAATACATACAATCTTTTTCTAACCCAATAGAAGGATCTACATATGTATCTTTCATATCATTGTACCTTCAAATGCTAACCGGATTTACAGACAAAAAATATATTGATAATATATTCTGGGTTAAAGTTCATTTAAATTCTCTTTTATGAAAATTCATCTCCCTAAACAACGGAAATTGTATGTTCCACATATACTGAAGAACTGCGCAACATTTTATGAAATCTGAGACAAGTTTTGGCAATTTTATTTCAGAACCTAAGATTGTTTAGTGTGCAACTAGTAATTTCATCACAATAGCTGAAGGATAAATTAGAGAAAGATCAATACATAAAATTAAAGAATAATGTAATGCTGTCCATTAATCTGAGAGAAGATCCAGATGAAGATGGATTTAAGTCCTAAAACTACACAGAGTGAAATGATCCGTTAGAAAAAGATTGGCTGCCTTAAACATCTGAATTTAACTGTGTTTCTGCTGGAGGGTTCTCAGGAAGTCCTGAAATAAAAAATTATTTTCCCAAGGATAAAATTCCAGATCATGATGTGATAGCAAAAGGAACTACAATGGAGCATATGATTGATAAGTATGTCTTAAAAGTAAGAGGATAAAGATAAGCCAAACATACAAATCTCAATGGAATTCTATAAAAAGGAATGGCCGAGATGCAGAACAAAGAAAATATGGTTAAATGGTGCAAGGCAAACTTAACAAATTGTTGCACTCTAGACTCATTAATAGTGAAGCTATTTTTCTATTGCTCCCATATATAACTACTTTTAATGAAATTTCATTGGTAATATATAAGAAAATTGCAGGCTCTAAAAATAAGCATTTCTGTATATCGGTACCTTAATTTTTGACCGCATGCATGATATTCTTGCTTTAGAATATAAAAATCTTAGCAATCAAAAGAGTTCTATAATGGTAATTATGACTAGTATTGTTATAAGGAAAAGACGGAGGAACATAAAGGGCAAAATTCCTATATAGGGGAATTTTCTATGGATAATATTGGTAGCGATGCTTTGATGCCTATCACATCAACTCTTTTAGACAAATCTCTACGACTGTTAGAAGCTTTTTTTTTTTGGTTTGTTTAAATCTCTAATGTTTTTTAGGGGCTTGCCTAGAAAATGCCAATATGGCAATAGTTTTAGAGTCCCCTATAAATGTATTTGCAAAAAAAAAACAAAGATTTGAGAGTAGGCGCCAAAAAACTCTTTATCAATTAAGCGGCTATTTGGGATCAATTTTTGTTTTCTGTTTATTATTTTTGAAAAAAAAGTAGGAAACAAGCATAAAAGCAATGTTTGCCTATTTATTTTATTGTTTTATTTCAGTTTTTCATTTTTTGGGAGAGCGCTTCTATTTTTAAAATATTAAATATAGATAAAACATATTTTTGTCTGTTTTTAAAACACCAAGACAATTCTTCACCTAGTTCCTCGGTCGTCGTCGCCAACCGTCAGCCCCCGCCAACTGTTGTTGCCACCTGCCCACCGTCGTGGCGGGCTCCGGTCACTACTAGCTGACTCCCGCCACCGCCGGTCGTTGTCCGCTGCAGATTGTTGTCCTCCC
>NW_018164692.1:1250588-1273128 GCF_001263595.1 Phalaenopsis equestris
CGAGGGGGGGTCGCCGCCGCGGTTGTCAATCGCCGCTCGCCCCTATTCCCGCCATCCACAGCTGCACGCCGACCACCAGCCTCTAGTTGCCGACCCTCACCCACAACCACCGCCGCAGATCTCTGCCAGCCACAACAGTTGCCCGTTGCCTGCCGCTCGCCGCCTGTTCGCCGCCTGCCTGCTCACAAGCAATGCTTTGTGCTTGGTGGAGCAAGGACGTTGTATACGTCATGGCGGCCGACAAAGCTTAATATTGGAGCGCACGTGGACTCGATCGTTTTATAAAAAGTATACAATCTTAAAAAAAAAATAAAGAATACTCAATCAAACATGTGTTATATTTTTTTATTTTTAAAAACATATAAATCTCAACGCATTTTCTAAAAACATAAAAAAGAAAATAAAATAAAAATAAAACACACTAAAAAAAAGAAAAACTGAAAGTAACCCCAAATAGGCCTTAAGCAACTATATAATACTAATTTCTGGGGCATTTTAAATAGAATTATTTTAGGTCAACAACCCTGCTTTAATATAAATGATTCAACCTTGGTAAAGGCTACAAGCATGCAAAGGATTGTGCTTGTGAAAATTATTGAATGAATTTGAAAAGCAATGCTTGGTTAGCTTCACAAATAACGCCCAAGCAAAATTTGAATCATACAGAAATTGAAGATTAAAGATGCTCACATTAGTGTCACTTAGCTCCAAATTGTAGAAATCCATTGCTTTTCTCTTGAGCAACGGTCCTGCATGCCAGGTTCCTCTATCAAGCTTTAAAAATTTTGTACCAGTTACTCGGAACACACGCACATCATCTGGGCGTGGTGGCACATAGTTATGTCCGCATTTTGATTGTATCCTTGTCTTGAGATTGTCATCGTTAAATTCAGCTCCTTCCAGAATTGAAGCCTTGGCTACACCAAGATACCATTCTTCACCAGTAGCAGAACCAAGGCACTGGGTCACACTTGCGTGATGAGTAATCTTAGAGAACTTAAGTTCTCGATCTTCAAGATGCATGATATAGAACCTACCATGACATTTGAATAAAATTTTCATTTGATTGCAAGGAATTTGCAGAATTGTTTTATTTTTGGAAAATATATACACCATTCGAGATTTCTCGTGGATGAATGTGATCTCTTAAAAGACTGCCGACTGCAGCTTCGAGAATTTTTTAAACATCACATGCATGCACTGATTAGACTGATAAGAGACGCAGATCAGCAAGGCAACCTAATCATTAGGCTTGTGTGCTGAAAGTTCTAGTTTGACCTTTAGTCTTGAAAGAAAAAAGTGTGTGTGTGTTGCTTTGTAATTTTTTATTAGGGCATTCGCATCAAGATCTCATAATTCTTATTTATTTACATATCTAACAACAAAACTTATATTTACCTATTAAATACTTGAATCTTTAACATCATATGAAAATACCACTAATATTAATTCTTTAAAATGAAAAACGCATTTAATCCATATGTTTAGTGTGATTATGACATTGAAGTGCTGTGCAAGTAAATACTAAAGTTTAGGTGTGACTTATAAATACATAAGAATTGTGCAAGTCAGATTTGTGGCTAAAAGCACTACTTGGTTATGAGTATAAGCTGTCATTCAGCGCAAGATTTTGATTTGGTAGGTTACCTAAAGTTACCCTTTTTCTAATCGAGGCTAAAAATTTCCCCCAATATGTCAATCAATGGCTGAGTTTGTCCAACTTTTATCATTGTAATGCGTCATATATTGATTAATTATCTTGTTTCTTCCAAAAAAGCTATTAATCCATGTGGTAAATCTTTTCAAATGGAATTGTGCAAAAAGAATAAATGTATAAGCACATGGGTCGTGATATATGAAGCTAAACATTTAGAAGGATATCGGCTATAACTCATATATCTGAAATTGGGAAATCAAGTTTTCTCGTGAAGAAAAAGGAGAAAAGAAAATCTCTTTTTAGGTTATAAGTATATGGCCGAAATCCGACCACGTTCAAGGCACAAAACCAACTGCTCCAAGGAGCTGAGTTCATCCAAAAGAACTTTTGAATTCGTATAAGACCTAAACTTTCCAGGAGAGCAACCAAACTTTCAGGAGAACAACTGAACTTATCCAGAGAAGATGGACGAGTTGAATTCTTCCAAAAGAACAATTGAGTTTGTCCAATAACTGATTTTTTTCTAGGAGAGCAGTTGAATTCATTCAGGAGCTAAGCTTATGAGAACAGCTAAATGTTGTGAAAAACGACGACAATAAAGCAAAAAATGGAACGAGAAAAATTGAATGCAGAAAAAACACCAGAGCGACACACAGATTTACATGGTTTGGCAAATTTGCCTACGTTCACGGAGCTGCAGAGAATTTTATTTCTTCGAGAAATTACACCGTCGAGTGTCTCGACGTTTACAAGAAAATCTTCATTTTCTTCTCTCCTTTCCTTCTCTCTCTCTCTTCCTCTCCTAGAGGATTTGGTTTGGTCTAGCTTGGCTTGCTTATGACAAGCCATAAGAGGCTATTTATAGAAACCAGGAGAACCATAGATGGGAGGTAGGCGAGCGGTAGGTGGGATGTGGTAGGTGAGCGATACGTGAGATTCTTAATTAGGAAGCTAATTAAATTGCGGTGGACCGAGTCTTCACATTACCCAATACTGAACTCATCCAAGAGCTGAATTCATCCAAAAAAACAATTGAGCTAGTCGAACATCTGAACCCCTCCAGCAAAGCAGCTGAGTTTGTCTAGTAGTTGAACTATTCCAACACAACTCTCCTGGGAGAACTCTCCCAAAACAACTTATTCTAAGAAAATAACTCATCCAGAAGAACTCCCCCATGGCCAAGTTGGATGATAGGGCATTACTAATTAGACTTGGATTTAATTTAAATCTAGCCAAACACCAAAAAAACAAAAACTAAATCCAACGTTCTGTTAAATTGAATTCCTTCCTGTTCCACTTCTTTCTATAGTGTTCCATCTCTTTTAAGACGTAAGTACGGATTTAATGAATCTGAATGATAGACAGATTTAAAATATTTACACCGTTGTTGCTTGTGACCCTCATTTTTGTCACAAGCTCACCGGGTTTATTGTATTTGATAAATCCTATTTAACATAAATCCGGCGCTGCAGCCAAACACTGCCTAATAGTCACACATAAATTTTATAAGAATAACTCCCAATATAAAGGGGATGAACAAGCATAAAAAGTGGTTCATTGGGAGGTCATTTATTAGATTGTGATTGAATATCACCATTTATGATCTTAGAGAAATAATATAGATTTTTCTCTTACAAATCCTTCTCTCAACTCACTCCACACTCTTGTTTTCAAGAACATCAAAATGAAGTATGAGTCTACATACAAATCAGGATTTAACAAGAAGAAAATCAAAATAAAGACAATTCTTTTGCAGCTGAACGCGATGACCGTGTTCATCCTCATAATCTAACCAGTAAATACAGGTGCACATTTAACGAATTCCACATACTTCACGCAAATAGAAATTCAAAACAGAGATATCAAAACAAAGGAACCGATCAAAACTCAAAACCCTAAAAGGAAAGCAAGAGAAACACAATGACCTCGGGGTTCCACGGTGGAGTTCCAATTGCGCGTCCTGCGGGCCAAAATTTTGCCCATCAGAAGCAGCAGATATCACCTGGCCGAACTCCGCGAAGCTTACCGGCGTCGCATCGATAGGCTGGAGCTTGATCGTCTTCGCCATCGTCACACCGCCGTCGAGGGAAGAAGTTATCGGTTAGATGAAAAACTAACAGAGCAAAATACAAGCAGAAGTGCGGACAAATTTTGAAAAACGACTTCTTGCTATCCCTCCCTTATGCAAAGAATGGGCTTTCTCTTCTGAGGGTCTCTTTGGCAGGTACAGCCTTGTCCATGTTATCTAAATAAGTGGGTTATCCTGATAAACTGTTGATTCGGATAAATTGTCTGACTGTTTGGCTTGTGTATTTGAAAATAGTTGATTCTGGATAAATGATTATTTTGCTCCTGAAATGAAATTATAAACAGATACACATTTAAAGAAAGCAGAATTAATAGTTGGCATCCTTCATGATATAAAATTATACGTATATATCCATTTTCCGGTGAAAATCGTGGCAGCCAAAGACATCGGTCGAATTTGTTGTAAAAAAAAATTATTACTTCAGGAATGATGCTCTGGTGAGACGTCGGATTTCTACGAGATGAAGAGGAAAGAGGCGAGACGAACGAGTTTCTGTCGAGCGAGGGGGCAAGTCGTGCGAGGGAGGCGAGGCTGAGCATTGTTCGGTGCAGAGAGGAGAAGAGATGAGTCGGGCTTCGGTGCGGCAGGAAGGAGTAGAGCAAGAGGTCTTCGTTGTAGAGAGGAGAGGCGAGTCGAGCTTCGATCGGAAGAGGGAGGCAGATGAGCGAGGGCAGGCGAGCAAGGTCTCGGTCGTACGCGAGAAGGAAGCAAGCAAGCACTACGTGGTGAGCGTGAGAGGGCAGGCGAGCATTACCAAGCGGGGTCCTACCCGCGATTCGTGTTTAATATAAGCCTGTGAATGACGTTTTTAAAAACGTTTTCAAAACACATTATCCAAACAGTCGGTGGCGTTCTCAAAACATCACCGCTTTGAATAAGTTCCCCCAAATGCACCCTAAATCTAGATAACATCATGAGGAGTCGAATTCAATCTAATTAACCAGTTGTTTTTGGCTTAGGGCTTTGCCAAAAAATTTAAAAATAAAAAATAAAAACCGCTTATGTATATATATACATATATTGAAAATTTTGAATGGGGAGAGATCTTAATAGCATTGGATCTGGGCCTAATCTGAATCGGATTGGATCAATTATGGTATCATAAAGTCTGAGTTCAGCTCTAAATTTGTTGAAATTAGAGTTGGATGATTTTTAATTAACTCAAAATTCATTCCACGTCTTGAGTTGGATGAAACCTCCAAGTTTAACTCCGAAGTATTGAGAGAGTTTTTCATTTGGATTTGGACTTTGGAGAAGTGGTGGCGTCACTAGAGGATCCTTCATGTTCCTGAATGCTTGTTCACACTCATCTCACCACTCAAAATTCTTTACTTTCCTTAACATTTTGAAGAGTGATCCACATTGCTGCTTAATTTGAAGAAAGGGGCTCAGAGCCTCGATACAATTGACTTTTGTGTTTCGACGGAAAGGCATGTTCAGTAGTTTAAGTACTTTTTCCAGATTGGTTTTTAATCATTCTAGAGTCAATAGATGACTGAGAAATTTGCTTGTTTATGCACCAAAAGTGCATTTGAGTGGATTTATACTCATGTTATAATTTCTAAGTGTTTCACATGTTTCTTTGTTGACCTCACTTTTGGTTGAGATTTAGTTTTTCTTCTTTAGTAGCCTAAGGTCTAGCCATAGGACTTTCCTGTTGACTATTCCTAGAAAACTCAAAAAAGGAACCCTCACCATTAGAAACTCTAAAATTTTCTTTGCTCAACTTGAAGTTTCACATATTGGTCCTAACCTCTAGCACTTAGTAGGTGAGGTCAGTATGGAGGATCTGAAGAAGAATCCCCATAGTACTACTTGACCTTAGGGTGACCTTAGGGTTTTGGTCTGGAGCTAGTTCACTCACTTACACTCACTATCACCTAGATCCACTTACAACCCTAAATCCAAAATTGTTGACTTTGATCCCTTGATCTTTTGGGAAACTCATGTAGATGGTCCCCTAGACCCACTGACCCTAGGCTAGGGTTTAGCTAAGACCAGTACATAGAGGACCCAAATAGGGATTTCATTGGTCCATAGATCATATAAGGTGGTTGGCACCCCAATTTTACCAAAATATCCAACTTGAGTTTTTGCCCCCAAATCCACTCAAATTACCAAATACCCCAAAATTTGAAAAATACCCTCAAATTTAAAATTACAAAAATACCCTTGGTGGTCCAAACTTTTCCAAAACATCCAAAATCACTTCAATTGTCTTCAAAACCAATTTGGACCCTTAAATTGAATCCAATTTGGTTAATTTGACCATTTTGACCAAAATCCCCAAATTGTCTTTAAAGGTCCAATTTCCCCAAATGTATCCTAAATGTCCATCAATTTGGCCCCAATCCTCTCCAATTTCAACTCCAAACTCAAATTCATCATTCATATCATCAATCCAAACCAAATCCAAGCTTAATTGACCCATGTTTTGAGCTCAATTTTGATCCAAACCAAAACCCTCAATTTTAGCCCCATGATCTAATCTCACATAATTGAACCCCATGCCTATTAAATTTGCCCCAATTTGAATCCTAAACTCTTTAGCAATCATACACATCAAATTGGACTTACAATTGGCCATTCAAGCCTCAATTTCACTCAATTTCAACCCACATTCAAAATCCTCAAAATTGCCCCAAATTGATTGTCCTCAAATTCCACCAAATTGAATGCCCTAACCTCAAAATTGACACCCAATTGATGTTGAGAACTCTTCATGAAATTCCTATAGATCATTTTCAACCATCAATTTGGACTTAGCCCAACCTAGACCCAAGTCTATCCCAACACCCCCAAATTGACCAAATGCCTAAAATCCCTCAAATTGAACCTCCAAAACAATTAAAAATCACTCCAAATCTTTTCAAAACTTCTTGTGACAATCATTACACAATATTGACCAATCAATATACCTCAATGTCATGGCTAGACTAACCCAAACCCAACTTCTTGCCATTTTGACCCAAATTGAACCCCTTCCCCAAAATTGGTTTAGCCATGCCTAAGCCACCAAATTGACGACACCACAGCCACCAAACACACCCTATTGACCAGGTTAAACCCCCTTAAACCAGCTTGGTGAGCTATGGACCAAGGGTCCCCTAATTTAAGGGATCTTATCCCATTTATGGGCCTTAACCAAAATATCTCCTCCATCATCACTTGTCATTGAGGGTTAACCATAATTTGGCTCACCTGACCACCTGGCTACCACCCTGGACCTGTCGGCCGGCCTAGTGGCCGGAAAATGCCAAAACTGAGAGCCACCACCCCTAAGTAAAACCCAATTCGAACCCTATAGGCCAACTCATCCTAATGACTCTTTAGAACTCTTCTACCCTCTACATAAGTAGCTTATTGCACTCACTAATTGGCCCTGAGCTCCACCTCAAGCCCCTCTATAAAGACTCACCTCCTCCATAGCTAAAGAGGAGAGTTCAAAAATCCTTGGGGAAACTTTGCCAAAATCTCACCAGAGACACTCCAAGCATCCCTAAGCTTAATCCAACCATCTTCCCCTTCTGATTCCCACTGTAAGAGCTCAATTTTGAGCTCAAACTTTCAGCTTAAACCGAGACATCTCAAACTGAGACATCTCTCCACAGTCCACCAAACTCAAATTAATTGTGCACACACCATTCCTAAAGCAAGATGAATCAATTCACCACAAAAGCCTTATCACATATAGCCTTTAACCTTGCTCTAAACCAATACCTAAAATCAGCCTTGGTCAAAACAAAATCCACCTTGATCAAAATCATATCTAGACAATTCACCAGGGCACAAGGCTTCATCTGGAGGTTCGTTGGACCCAATAGAAGCTACCAAAACCATCTGATTGAGGTCTCCCCCTCTCAGACAAAGGTATTGAGCTCTAACCCTAGCCTGAGCTTATTTTCATTCTACATTTTTAATGGCTTGACCTCATACTTGATTAACCATATAGATGTGTTCGTCTTGAGTAGATGAAAGTTTATAAACAAACCCCATGTGATTTGGTTGAGTCTAGACGAATATCTTAAGGTTTTAGTGTGAACGGCTTACAGGTTAGGTCACTTGGGGACGATAACGGAGAGTCATCTGATCGCGTGTGTATCTAACAGACGGAGAAGATGGAGCCGGACAGACTCTTGGTGTGTGAACCGCGGGCCGCGTGACAACTGAGGTGGATGGCAGCGACGAATGGGAGCACACCGCGTGTGAGTTCGGAGCCGTCGTAGTTTGAGTTGGCGTCGCGTAGGATAAGTAGAAAAATATGGATTTTCTGAATTATTTTAAATGCCTAAACTTCAAAAATCCATATCTTTCTCTAAAAAATCTATAAAAATAAAATAAAAATACCCTCTTGCTCAGTGAATATAGGAGAATAATGTGGACAAAAATAAAAATTATTTTCTTATCTAAAAATTATTTTCTTATTCCTTGTTTTTTAATGAATTAAATACCCTATGAAGTATTTTAATTTATTATGATCAAACTTTGTTCACCATGGCTTGAAATTTTGAGGGTTTGTTTCTCATTACAGAGACTATGTCCTTTTAATTAAATACCCTATGGAGTATTTTAATTCATTATGTTCAAACTTTGCACACCATGGCTTGAAATTTTGAGGGTTTGTTTCTCATTACAGAGACTATGTCCTTTTATTTTTCCAATGTCAGAGGACATCTCTATGCTTCTAGCCTTAATTTTCAAGCTAGGATGACCATTTTGGCTTATTTTAATTATATAAATTACAGGATCATTTGGAAAATTATGGGAGAAGTCTAGAAAAAATATCATGATATCTTGAATTATCTTGTAAATTTATATATTTAATTAAATATAAATATCTTGTGTTAATTTTTGTAAATTATATACTTATAAAAAGTTTGACAAAATCAATCTCACATTGTTTATAAAAGTCATGTTTATCCACTATAAAAATTTGAAATTTATTTGATTAATTTCAAGTATTAAAATTGATTTTCTAATAAACCTTGTATTTTTGTACAAAAAAAAATTAATAAATTAAACACACTTGGAAAAATTATGAAAAATGATTTTCTGAATTCCTTGTGATAAGACACACTTGGGAAAAATAAAAATTATTTTTTTAGAAAATACCTAATTTTTAAGCTTCATTTTGAATTTTAAAATAATTAAAAATAATTAAAAATCCCAAAAATATAAAAATATTTCAAAATGTGCCTAATTGCTTTTGAACTCAAAGGAGTCTAATAAAAGTATAAAAAATAATTTTTGTAATTAAAATACTATTTTCTATTTAAATAAATCATGAAAATTGATCTAAAATTAAATAATAAAAATAGAAACTTGATTAAAAAAATTATGAAATTTTGTCTAAGTGTTTCTCTAACATTAGGAAAACTCTAATAATTTTTCCATAAATCAAAATTTTATTTTGGATAATTAAATAAATTAACTTTTAAAAATCTATTTTTTGAATTTAAATAAATAATTAAATTAAATCAAATTTTGAGAAGTCTACAAATTCTCCTATAACATTATAATTACCTCATGGATATGACACTTTAAACCCTCAAAGTCATTTGAGTTGTAGTTAATGAGTTATGAGGTGAAGCGCCCATAAGGGCAAAGTGATAATTTTAGACTTTGGTACCTTAATCAAAATTTAGGATTAACTAAGGGAAAATGGGTAATTTTGATCCTAATAAACATGTTTGGATGATTGAAATACAATGAGACTAAGGCTTTGTTTGGTTCAGCTTTTTTAGTGCGGTGCGACACAGTGCCGTGAAATCCCCCGAAATCCGGTTGTTTGGTTTGGCTTCGCCCTTCGCGCATTATGCCTCGAAAGCGAGCAGCGGGGGTATATGTGCGGCCCAGCTTCGTGGCCGCGGATTTTACCCCTGTGCCCCTTGGAATGAGCCCTAATAGAGCAATTGGATCTTCACGCGAGCTTCATCCCTCCTCCTCTTCTCCGGTCGGTGACGGTTTCTCCCGATCTCGTGATCTTGTCAATGAGAGGGTAATTTCTCCTCTACCCTATTATCTGTTGGCAGTTTTTTTTTTTTTTTTTTTTGGGGTTTGTTAGATCTACTAGCATACCTTTAGTTTGTTGTATAGCTTGGATTTTTTTGGCAAGCCTTGGATGTCTTCAATTGTCACAAATATGTTTCTCTGCCTTGGAGAGCAGATAAACAACAAACAAATCTTTTTTAAACTAAAAAAATTTTAGGACTTTTGCAGAGTTAAACTTTGACCATGTCTTCTCATATAAATACATAATAATTTTTAAACAGTTTTAGCAAATAGGGGTAGCTTGGTCATTTCTCTAGAAAAAGCTGTCCCACAGTTGTTTTCACACAGCTGCACCAAACAGACAGTCATCTTCCTCGCTTTTGCGCCACAGCAGCTTTCTGAGACAACACAGCTGCAGCTGAAAAGCTGATTTCAGCTGAAAAGCTGATTTCAGCTGAAAAGCTGTAGGTGCTCCAAACAGACCCTAAAAGGTAGAAACTCACTCACCACCTTTGCACAACATCAACAAGGTCATAATTCTCCAAATCTTCATGACTTGGAAGTCAATTAAGATCAAATGATTCTTAAGTTATGGGTTTAAGCTAAAAAAGATGATAGTTTACTTTTCTTAAGCCCAATGTTGAGGATGATGTGATCATTCAATAAGGATACATATCACTTAAATCAAAATTTTAATAATCGTCGTTCCATCATTCACCTATCATGATTATTCGGGCTTAGTAGTGACATAGGCTCGATGTCTACACTCAATTGATAGGATTTAGAAGATAACATGATTGGTGATTAACATATTAAAACACTACAAGCCTGACCTTAATTGCAGACACCACAATCTTAAATGCTTAAACTTGCCTTAGGGGTACCCACTCACATAACCTTTAAACGAAACATCAATTAATTAAATGGGTATCCAATCCTTAGGATAATTAAATTGTCAAGTTTCATTGTGCAACGAGGTAGTCACACTTCGACCTTAAATGATTAATGGAACAATATGATAAGTTCAAAATAAACTCAGCATATTTTAAGAGATCTTCAAAATGGTCTAGGGTCATGCTTCGAGCATTTTTGAAATATATTGGACACCCTGAAAAGTAAATTGGATTTGCTATATTTTGTTTTAAAATCATCTACTAGGATCCTTTGAGATTCAATAAAATCATAACTTGGGGTTTGGTAGCTAAACCTTTATCTACTACTACAATTTAAATTCCTTACAAAATTATATATTTGCCTTGCGAATACTAAACTTTCAGGTGGTGGAACAAGAAGAATCGACAGGTATGCTTTTAAATTAATGCATTTACCTTTCTATACTTCTTGTTTCGAGCTTGCATGTTAAACAACGATGTCACCCTGCATGAAAACCAAAACTGCTAGGATAGCCGCAAAACCAAAACCAAAACTAAAACTAAAATCAACCTAGATAAAATTCACCACCACAACATTCAAAATATAAGAAAACTCAAAATTTAATCACAAACATTACAAAACAATAATTGCAACTAAATTAAGATGTTTCTATCTCATGATCAGGAATCCCTCGGAGAAGGTAACCTACAGTTGCTGACGAGATTTCCCACGGTCTAAGTAAAAGTATGGAACTCATTGAGTTGAGTTAAAATTCATTTAGACTGAGTGAATTCGATAGAAAATAGTGGTACCGAAATGAGAGAACCGTAGGATCATAACTGATGTCACTCTAATCAACTTTAATATGCCTCATAAATATGCCTCATAACATTTTGCCTCATAACATTTAATGACCATAACCATAAGGACATCTGATTTGACATTATAACCTGACACATTAGAAAATTTAAACTCGTCACGACGAAGAGCTTGGAGCTAGCATCGCGTGTAACACGACCATCTTCAACAGCAAGAGTATCTACAACAACATATCTTTCTTTAGAATTAAATAACCAAGCCATAGGATTTCGAGGTTGTTCGCCTAGTGCAACATAAATTCTTAACTTTCTTTAGGCTTTTGTATAACCTTGCTATACAATTTAAGCCGCAACTCGTCTTAGGAACCCGAGGTTTTCGTTCGTCACGACCTAAATCTTCACATCGTCCAGACTATTTGTGTGATCATTTCACACAAGTGTAAGCCCTAAATAATAAAATTGACAGGATGAAATATTTAAATAATCTCTCTTCGAAACTTAAGCCAAACTATAAGATAGCTTGGGAAGTCACCGAGGTTCTCCTCCAGATCTATGACATCCCCTAGTTCTTCCTCCTTTGGACTCCAAAAACAAAATGTTTCAAATTTGAGTCATTCCCCTTTCACATCTCTTCGTCCGATCTCGTTGAAAAGTTGTATCCTTTTGACCTCTTTGAAGATAATATTTTCTGATTTTTTATCAAGAGTTTTCTTATGTGACTTCAGTTATCTAAGATGTAATGAACTATAGGGGCTTGCTCTTACAGGAAGCTTTTCTGAACCCAGCTTAATATAAACCCTATTTAATTCTTTGTATTAAATAAGGGAACTTGTCGACAAATAAAATGGTTTCGCAGACCAAACGGGTGTCATATATTTTCTAGTTTATTTGATTGAGCCTCATGCTCGAGTCTTGTGTTTATCTTTCTGGACAGATACAGGGTTTGGGGTACAGTGCTCTTTCATTTAAACTATAAAAAATATGGGGTCAGTTTGATTTCATATATATATATATATACATATATAAATTAAAGTGTCTTTCCGAAGCGGGCGACGGGATTTCGATTCCGGCGGTCGACAGCTTCCAACGGGCAACTCATCAACCAAAATAGTGCCGACCATTCTCTTAAAGTCTTTTATGTTTTGTTTGGTTGATTTGCTTTTAACCAACACATCGTAGACACTTCAATATTTTTTTTCCATTTATTTTGAAAAAAAATTATATTCATGAGATGTTGGTAAGTTACTTTAGCATTTTAAGTTTAAAAGGAATTACATTATAATAATAGAAACATTCACTTGTTAAAAAGGACATCTTCTTCGCAGTGGTCAAGTGCATCTTCAATCAGTCCACCAATGAGTTGATCCTCAAAAACAATTAGTTGTCATTTGGACAGGCACTTTTCAACTTAGTGAAGTCTATGCACATCGTCAACTTGCCATTTACCTTCTGCACCATAACCACATTCTTGATCCAGGTCGAGTTTGCACCTCACTGATGTATTCAGTTTCTTGAAGCTTTTGCACCTCCTTCTGAATCAGTTCAGCCAAGGTCATAGCTAAAGACCTTATTTTTTTTGCTTCTTCGATTGGGTGGTAATATTGAAGTTCAGTCAGTGGTAGTCAATATTAAGTGATATCCTTAACATCTTGACAGCTAACCAGTCATAGATATCTCGTTGCTTCAAAGGGTTTGGATCAGCAAGTCCTTCAGTCATCCATCCAAGTTTTTACTTATTAGAAAAAAATTTATCGGGTTCTTCATCGGTCGTAGGGATTTCGAGAGTAGTCTCGAGACCCCCCTTCGTGTTGGTTCTGAAGATGGAGCTGCTATGTGGTATGTTGAGACCATAAACTTTACTACTATGTGGTATGTTGAAACCAAGACCTTGAAGTCGTTAAGTAAAGTTCAACCAAAAATGACATTGTAAATTGACAACAAGTCAACCACAAAAAAATCCCTCTAAAAAGGTGAACTGCATTTTACTTTCTCCCCAAGTGACTATCAGTGCGATAATTCCTTAGGCCTCCTTCCTTTCGATCGAGAAGCCATAAAGAGTTTTGGCCGGTGTTGTTAGCCGATCATTCTTGAGTCTGACAATGACTTTATATATGCTTAAAAATACAAAAATTTGACACCACTACTAGAAGATTTAAACCCCCGTCAATGACGCCAAAAAGTTGATGCAACTTTTAATATGCAAGAATTTATGAACCCAGATTTATATATTTATAATGATTTTGTAAAGTCACAATTTCAAACACAAGTATATGTATCGCTCAAGTAATACAGGGCTCTAGTGGAGTCCCATTTATCGATCCCACAGGGAAGTGAGGTAAGAGGTCCTTAGTTAAATTCTAGTCTACTATAATTAGTCCTTAGTTTGGAATGTCGATTAAAATGATGTTTTATCTAGCAACTACTCCTAAATATAAGTGTTAAATGTAAATATAATAATTATAACTAAATGTAAATATTAATTCCAAAGATATCCTTTTTTGGATGAATTGGTTTGGAGAATTTTGAGATATTAAAAACTACTATTTCTATGTAATGAATTGGATAATGTAAAGGAAAGAGATGCATTAAATATTGTATGTGCCAAATAGGAGCAATCCTATTCTTTATCCTTTAGTCCAAGCATAAAGAACATTGACTAATCCTATGCTTGTTTACTGAATCAGTGGTTAGGCTGAGAGGATACCGGCTCTCACTTCGGGGCTCCCATGTTCCTCTTGCTTGAGGGCTAACATCTCCGCTTCAGTACTCAAACAATATGACCGAATTGGGAATTTTAGTCTGTCGCCCTAAAATCTCCAATTCTACACCGATCAAAGTATATTTCTCTATTTATTTGCATTCAACTCCCATAAACTTAACCATCCATGGAATCTGAATGTGGTTCTAATTTGTTGAGAATTACACAGTCATTTCGAGTCTTAATGCAATTACAACGTATTTTAACACTACAACAGACCTTTATTATAATGTAAATAAAGTGAAAGTAAAAACCATTACATTGATAATTAAATCCGCTTCTAACATGCATCACAAAATCCTAAACATGAACTCTACTCATTACAAAAGAAAAATAAAATGAAAACAATGACATAATCTTCTCATACCATTATTTCCAAACAAGAAGAGAGAGTAAGAGAAGCCCATCACAAAGCACGAAGAAAACACAACAGAAACTTTATTTAACCAAAGCAAATCCACTAGATAAGTGTTTACAAAAATCAAAAGATAATGAGGAACACAATACTTAGCTTTTTCCCTTTGAAAGAAAGACG
The DNA here is from genome assembly GCF_001263595.1 of Phalaenopsis equestris. Classification (NCBI taxonomy): domain Eukaryota; kingdom Viridiplantae; phylum Streptophyta; class Magnoliopsida; order Asparagales; family Orchidaceae; genus Phalaenopsis; species Phalaenopsis equestris. Next base: position 1,265,310 of record NW_018164692.1, read on the forward strand.
AATATCTCTTCCACAAAGTCTCCTGCCGATCCATGCAATGCTAGAACATCTCTTTACAAATTCTCTCAAAATCTCTTCTCTAAGCTCTCCAAAAAGGTAGAAATCTACATTTCTACTCCTATTCTAAAAACTCTAAACTTTCTCCACACTTTTCCTAACATTCCTCTCACAAAAAAACCCTCTTTTTCTAACCTAAATTCGTTCATTTAAAGTGTTGGGACGAAGTTTGAAGAGTTACCACAAGTATCCTTTCAAAAAGCGTCCAAATACATTGAATTTCGGCCCATAACCGCCAAAAGTCGGTCCATAGTGGTCCCGGGCGCTGTCGGAGGGCTCGAGGGAGCCGCCGGCGAGCTTATCTTTCATTTTTTGATCTTCTCGGGTAAATCTCACCGTCGACGCCGTTTTGGGCGCTGTCGGCGAGCAGACTGCGCAGCTCCACCGTTTCGCTCCGTTTGACTCCGTTTTAGCTCCGTTTCGCCCCCATTTCAGTTATGTTGTGTTCCTAACAGATAGCCCTACAAAATAAACATGAAAATAATCTTCCTTTAAAGTGTAATCTCATTTAAAAATATGCAAGAAGTGTAAAATAAATTAAGCATCAAAAGACTTATCGAAATGTGACAAGGCAAAATTTCATTTCTTGCTCGTTTTTTCTCCAAATTGCACCGTTTTTGTATCTTTTTGCTCCAATGACCATAATTCATCATACCTGCAACAAAACATCAAAAATACCCTTCTTTAAAGTGCAATATCATCAAAAACAGTGTAAAATATGTATGAAAACTTCAACATATTTTTCTTTGGTCAGAGTTCCATCTTATCGAAGAGCGACTTAAACAAAAATTTCATGAAACTACCAATATCAACCAAGATGCTACTAGTTTGATAGTTACTTATGATAACAATGATAAAGATAACATTGATGTATGGGTTCCTCTAGCGGAGCTGATCTACATTTATGAATGTGATCGATAGGTGGGTGGTGCACATTGGAGCATGAGTAGTTATGCATAATTAACTAGATCAAATCTTTTCTGGCTGGCTCAACGAGAAAAATTTTCACCTCATCTAAAAATAGTTGGTGTTATTTCCACCTCCTCTAAAAATAGTTGGTGATATCCTAACAAAATGAATGACATTCGCTTAGACTTGTTCATATGAAATTTCTTTTATTGGGCCTTCCCTTATCTTCGGCTCATCGCAAATGATGCTACAAACTCCTTGAGTTTTCAAGCTCTGATCAGTTCCTTGACCAAGCTTCAAAGGGTTCTGCATTCCTTTGTATTGTGGTCATGATCCCTATGATAAGCACATTACTTCTTAATATCCCGTAGAAAAGTTATGACTCTCATCGATAGTGCCTTTTAAACTACTCTTTGTTCTATATGGCCTCAAGTAGCTCATTCATTGAGACTCTCAGCGGAGTCATCTTTGGGGTTTAGAGGTTGCTCATTATGATGAGCCAACTGCTGGTCATTGTATCGAGTCAGACTCTGTTGGTTGTGGTTTATGTCGGTCCCCCTGTTATTTAAGGCGTCTGATTGTCTTTGATAAAGACCAAACAAATGGGCATGATTCTTTCCTTGGTCTCCAGCTATCATCTTTATGAGCCCTCTTCTATAGATGACGGATGGTTGACTCCGCTCTAGTGGAAGTGATGGCAGAATTGTACTCGTGGATTGATGATTGTTAGCCAGCTTCAACAATTTAGCTATGGTCTTCGACCACTGAAAATCTAGTGCATTGTGAAAAGGCCCCTCCTTCAACTCTTGAGTTAGGGCGACATTCACTAACGTGGTTTACGGATCCCACATCTCCAGTATTTTGTTCTGGAATTGAGCGACAAATGAGCAAATGCTCTCGCTTATCCCCTACCTGATATGCAACATAGCTTGTAAACTCCTGCAGTTTTTGGGCACTAGCAAACAGTACCACAAATATTTTTTTGAAATCCGTAAAAGAAGTAATTTCTCAATCTGACAATTTGTTGAACCATTTAAGGGGTGAGTAGCTAAGCATGGTGAAAATAATTGACAATGCAACCCTTAAGTGATTTTTAGCATACATATGGTCAAATTGATGGACGCTATGTGATTGGTTGAATCAATATGATCCTTGTAGGATTCTAGTGATGGAATTATAAATCTCTATAGGGGCTTCGCTTCAGAATTTTGCCACGAGAATACTTTCCTTGGCTGGCGGCGGGGTGCTTCGGTTAGTCTGAATCATTATCTATCCATCAATGTTGACCCATCACTGTATTGACACTTAGAATCTACAATCTTTTCCAGGCACTGGATCACCCTTTGGTCGATGGGTGCTAGCTTTTCTTCTCAAGGGTTTTGCTTCAAGGATTCTGCTCCCTTCTCCGAGCCACTACCTCTTCAAGGGCTTCCATCTTATGATCTTGTAACTCTTGGATCTGTTGTTGCACAAATTTTATGTTATATTCCATATTTGTGGTGTCTTTGTGTTGAATTTCTTCTCTTTATGCTACTCCTCTTCTTTGTTGTTGGCATGATTCAAACTCACCGCACCTTTTAGGATGTTAGATCCTGATTTAACCGTGTATCACACCCAATGAATAAAGTATAAGACAAGAGAGAGAGAGAGAGAGAGAGAGAGAGAGAAATGAATAGTGGTTGAGAGCAAGTGTGAAACATTTTATTCATGAAATAATCCCCTATTATAGTGAAAGGGGTATCATATGTGAATTTACACATGTGCTCCTGCTTTAAAGGGGGTTGTATAGATTATTATCTATATTTTACATATGTAGGCCCAGAGCCTGGGGGCTCTAAGGCTTGACTGGCTAGAGTAAAGAGCTCTTGGATATGAGCCACCGGTCAGCTAAGCTATAGAGGCCCATTGGTCGACTAGGTCAAATTAGATTGTCGATTGACTTTGTTTGATGTCTCTAGTTGACTGGATTCTTACAAGTAAAAGGTCGACAAGGTTGACTAGATCGGCTAAATGAAGTCAATCTCTGACACTGAGCTTCTGTTGGCTGGGTGAAGTTAGGCTATTCGGTAGATGATGAATCACCATAATCTGATAAATATTCGCTCCTAGATGAGAAGATCTTGGGGGATGGCTGAGATTCTTCCATTGGCTTTTGATGTTGTTTAGGAAGATTTACATACATATCCCACAATTCCTATGTATTTATACATCGAAAACCTAAGTTTTAACTTTTACATTCATGCTTCTTTGTCTAAATATGGAAATATGCATTTCACTTTCCAAAGATTAGCAATAGTAATATTTTTTATGTGATTAAATATTTGAATGTTATAATGTAAGAAATTAAAATTTATGTAATAAACTTGTAAATACAAAAGAATTATGCGTTATGCATGCAAAGCTCCTAATAATTAATATTATAATTATTACAAAATTCACTCAGTTATTGCACATGGGAAGGCATCATCAACCATCTCGAATAATTTGGAATCTTATGGCTGGTGAGCTGCAAGACAAATTCAAGCATCATCCTTACGTCTCCAACATGTCTAAATTCAATGAACATTCATGGCCCCGAAATTTTGCCCTTTTCCTTGCCATGCACAATAAATAGCCGGGCCAGTGGACTCGTACCGAAAGCTCTACTCTCTAGGAAATGGCCACCACTCCGCTACCGGAACCCGTCCAGGTCGTCGTCAAGGCCGCGGCGGGCTCTCCCGACATTATCGGCGACTGTAACATATCTCTTCCTCTCTTTCTCGTTCGATCTTAGTCTCTTCTTCTAAGTGCATTTCTGATGCAACGTAACAGGTCCATTTTCGCAAAGGGTTCTCCTAACTTTGGAAGAGAAGGGAATTCCCTACGAAGCGAAGCGGGTTGATTTGAGTGAGAAGCCGGATTGGTGAATTGGATTTGTTTTTTTGTCTATTTGATTTGCTAGGGATCTTTTTTCTCGTTAGTTTGATTCGATATGTATTTTTTAGGTTTTTGAAGATTAGCCCCGAGGGGAAGGTCCCAGTGCTCAAAATCGAAGAAGACAAATGGATACCCGACTCGGATGTGATAACCCAGATCATCGAGGAGAAATACCCGAATCCTTCATTTGTGACTCCACCAGAGAAAGCATCTGTGTATGTCCTGACTTCCGTTCTTTCTGTATTATTCATTAATGTCATCTTGAATAGGGCATGACAGTTGCAAGTGTCTTGAAATCTAATGGTACTATCTGCCGACCTTTAGATTTCCCCCCTTCTAACTTGTAGTTTATGTTTGCTCGTTTCATGCTTCCCTTTGCTGCTTTACGTTATTTTCAAAAAATTGTGGTGACTTTCATAATTCAGAAATGTTAGTAAAAGAGAAAAGTTTTTATTATAGTAAGATTAAATCAAGAATCAACTCTGAGTCTTGTATACATCTTTTTTTTTTGTTATTACATATGAAGAGGTGCGGTCCATTAATTTATGCTTTTACAAATAACATAATTATAATTGGTGAGATAAGTGCTTAAACAGTTAAGAAGTTCGAATGGTAAATAAAATACTTAGTAGATAGCGAGATAGAATTTGCAGAACAAATACTTTCTACAAGTTTTGCAGGTGCAATTTTAAGATAAAGTGAGATGATAAATTTCAGGATATTAGATCTATTGTATAAAATAATGTAAATTTAAATATGAATGTGACTTTAATAGGTAAGGCTGAGTAGTTAGAAAAAAGAAGTTTTTAGGAGTATTATGATCACAAGATATCACAAAGATTTGATAGTAGATTCAATAAAGTTATAATTAAGATGATGATTTTTTATCAATCCAAACATTGAGGGTGAAGAAGTCATTGATAGCTAAATTGAACGTGTTGAAATTGAGTGTTTAGCGTGTGTGTGTGTGCATGTGTGTGTGTCTATAATATATATATATATATACATATATATATATATACATACATATATGTATACAAATATATATATATATATATATACATACATATGTATGCATGTATATATACATACATATATATGTATACATCCATACATCTATAGGTATGTCAGAGGCTATTATACGAGCCCTCAACTACCCTTATGTGCCTAACTATTCGAGAACCGCTTTCATTACCAGCAAACTGGCCAGAAGAGGATTCGAACCCGTGATCTGAGGGGACTTGAGAACTTCATAGAGGCTGCTCTACAAATAGGCCACAGCTGACGACACACACACACACACACAGATATATATATATATACATAAATATACATTATTTTTTATTTCTTTATTTCTTTTTTTAAAAAAATGACCGAAGGCTATTATACAAGCCCCGATCATCCCTCATGCGCCTATAATTTATATATATATATATATATACATATATATATATGACCACATTATAAAAGAAAAAATATGGAATGATTATATTAGAGGATTTTCTTGAGTCATATTATTTGTAAAAGAGGAATTTGAGATGATTTGGATGCGTATAATTAAGGGTAAAAATACTCCCATAAACCATTAGATAAAACCATTTGTCAGAGAGTTATGAAGGAGAAGGGATACTCCTAGATGAACATATACATTTTTCAAAAACTTTTGAATATAAATATATATATATCACTCAGTGTAATATTTTTTTCCAAATTAAGGACTCTTAAAGCTGACCTAAAGTAATTGGGATAAAGGTTGTTTTGGTGGCAATAATGATGATGAAGAACGTCCTTAAGTTTAAAAAAATGTATTTATGTTTTCAAAATTTGAAAATTTTCTATTTGAGGTACCTATTTTTTCCCCTTTTAATTAATCTGTGTCAGTGGCCATCTAGTAAAAGTGTACACTCATTGAAATGAGCTAAATTTCCCTTTTCACGTCTTAGTCAAATTTTCTTGAAGTTTGCCATATGTTGCTTCACCATAATTGGGTTCAAAGTACTTTTAAAATAAATGGGATGCATGCGCAATTGGCTTGCTATTAGTTACCGGACTTTTTTTATACCGAAGTACTTGTATGTTTTGTAGCACTGTTCTTGCTATTCAAAAAAATGTTGGCAAATTGTAATTTGACTAGTATTACATTTTAATTTTTTTGTTAATGTTATAGTTTAATGGGCGTTTTCATATAAGGAAATATGCACTGGCACTATAATAAACCAATTGCAAAAAAGTGACTATATCAAACATCATTTACTTTGCACTTTTTTTCTGTCAAGCAATAGTACTAGGGCTTCTCTCTTCATAAAGCTTCTAAATGGTTTGTTTGCTAAGCAAAGTTTTTTCTGCATACCATACAAACCTTGGATGATATAGACAGCTTCTTTTGCTAGATAATTATTAACTTAGTAGTGTATTAAGACGCCATGATTATTAGTTTTTATTATCACCATAACTTAATCACATATCCTTAATTGTTAGTAGTGAGAATCTGTACAATTTGTTATCATAATCTTTTATTATCATTGAGAAATATATACATACATATATACATACATACATATATATATATATATATATATATAGATTTGATATTTTTATCCTCTTTTGTTTATAGATATAGGTACATATATGCTTTTATTAGTATGACAATTAGTCAGGGACATATTCCTTTTCAATTGTCTCTCCCTTGTAACATTGCATAGAGAAAATTTGATTCCTTCGCTTGCTTGTCCTCTGCTCATTTTATCTCTTGAAGGTTTTTTAAAATGATCAGCACGATGTTCAGAATAATTAATTTTGATTAACATCAGCAGAGGAGTAAAATTCAAGATGTATTTGGATTTCATTGCATTTGTATCAATATCTATGTTCGCCGGACATGAATCAGAATTGTGATACTATCATATTTTTATCCATAAAAGTTGAAATGGATTTTGTATCGATATCAGCATCCTTATGGAGTATTCTGATTTAAATTTCATTCTTGGCTGTTTCAACATCAGAAAAAGGTATTTCACGCATGAGCTGTCCTGGTGGAGATTTTTGTGGTTTTACATATTCAGTTTATGTAAAGTTAAATTTGGAATAAAAGAAATGCTCAGTAAGCAAAAGAACCAATTTAAATGAGTCAAATGAAGAACTAATGCAGGCTTTTATCAAACTAAATTCTGCATAATGCAAGTTCTAAACTAGCAATAAAAAATTTGATGCTGCTTTCCATTTCATTGATAAAAGATTCATATCTTTAAAAAAAATTTTAACAGCATTTTCTTGTTGATGTCAATAATAACTCAAATATTATATATTAAATACCTAACATATTTGAAAATGAACCTTAGCTCTGCATTAAGGACATAAAATCCAGAAATAAACAAAAAAATAAAAAAGTTTTGAAAAAAGAAACCAAAACAAGCATTTAAGTGATATATTCAGGACATATTAATTAATTTTTTTATTAATACCATGTTATTTTGTTTGATTAACTCATCAATGTAATAATACATTTTCCATTTTCTTTTTTAATTATGTATTTGAAGATGAACTTTAATTAGCACTTTGCATATATTATCACATTATTGGTTTTTTCTTAGTTTGCTTTGCATGTGGGATATTTTTTTTTGTGCATCTCCACCGCATTCACATCTTGATTGGTCTTTTCTTTGTTTGCTTTGTCGGCTACATATCAATTATGGGGAGCACACTTCACGGATATCCTCTTAAATCTCATTGTTTGTACATCTCAACTTCACTCACATCGCGATAGTTGTTATATCAACTGCATCCCAGTATCCTATATGTTAATATCATTAACAACTTTTCTTCTGGTGTATGAGTCCCGATGAATGGTCTAGTTAAACTAAGACTTTGATTTATTTGCTGCAATTGTTTTATTGATCGTCACTGACACGCTAAATGTGTATATATATATATATATATA
>NW_018164692.1:1274766-1290916 GCF_001263595.1 Phalaenopsis equestris
ATATATATATATATATGACAAAGATTGGTCAAAGGCTATTATACGAGCCTCCTGACCAACCTGATGTATGTAAGAATTCTATCCCGAACATAGGAGCGGGATTGTGACCCCAGTGGTCTTACAAACTCTGTCAACTAAAGAGTGACGGCAAGCGGAACACGTATATATAAAAATTATGAACACGTTATTGTTAAGAGATGTAAATGTGATGTTTTCATTTTATCAGTCATTTATTGAGACACTTGGACATGAAATCCTTGAGATAATGGCTATTTTTTTTGGAAGATCTGTTGGCAGTTCCCTATTTATTAGAAAGCTTATCTAGTGTAACTTTAGAATTTTTATTGGAATAGAAACTACACAATCATCTAACTTCTTTTTTTTCCTTTTTACTTCAGGGGTTCGAAGATATTTTCCTCTTTTGTAAATTTCTTGAAGAGCAAGGACCCCAATGATGGATCAGAGCAGGCATTGCTGAATGAGTTACAGGCTCTAGATGATTTTCTTAAAACTAATGTATTGATATGTCAATTTCTTAACGTGTTTTTGTATTATTTAGCTCTTTGATTCATTAAACACTTTTAACTTTTCTTTTTTTCTTAATTCTGTTTTCTTGCTTTCTGTTCATTATTTACCACTTTCGGATGGTTCATTTTGTGCAAGAAGTTTGTGGATTATTGATCGTTTTTGTTTTTGTTTTTTTTTTTTTTGGGTGTTTTGTGCACTGTCCGCATAGTGCTTTCTTTATTCGCAAACTTTCATTATAATTTGTAGAGGATTCACTTTCATTTTGTGCTGGCTGCTGTTCCTGGTTGGGATTTATTTAATATAATTTGTTAAAGCCTTGTTATTCCCTTGACAAAGAAGGCTTTGTTTTTTTTTGTCATTTATTTATTTTCTTTTTGTGTTTTGTTTTTTTTTCTGGCTGCATTCTCTGATTCGGGATTTCAATTTTCTATAAAAGTAACTTTTTCATGATTTTATTCTTTTACCTGAAGGTGTTGGTGTCTTCGTATTGTTCAATTCGAACAGTAATGTTTTTAATTATAGATTATAGGTCAAAATCTGCTCAGTCAGCAAAGCACTTTGAACTTGTTTAAACCTATTTTTGTTATTCTCTTTTATATCAGGGACCATATATAAATGGAGAAAACGTTTCTGCTGTGGATTTCAGTCTAGCACCGAAGTTATTCCATCTTGTTGTTGCCCTTGGTCACTTCAAAGGCTGGAGCATTCCAGAGAACTTGACCTATGTTCATTCATACACGAAGGTATCCACCTTAGTTGAAACTAGTTCTGTTTTTGCCCACTGCTGCTACTCAGTGTATCTTTTGTCTAGCTCTAAATATTTTCCACTTCTTACGAATCATTATGTTGGCATATGTTTTTTTGACAAATCATTATGTAGGCATATGATTTTTTTGAAAAACTTTTAATTTCTGACCATGAAATGGTTGAGCTTAGCTTTTACAGTAGACTAAACGCTCTTATTCATGTAGAGATTTATTATTTGAGACAACATTATATTTCTTTTCTCAGTATAAAGCTCACATTTGATGGTGAATTTGTTGGCTTGCTCTTTACCTTTTGTGAGCTCTTCAAAAAAGCTGTCAAGTGATCTGCTGAGTAAACTTGAGATCTCTTTCAAGGAGATCCATGGATACAAATAATATTAAATTTACTTTCAGTATCATTTTTTCTTAAAATCTTGGGTTCAAAATTTGCTATTGGCCAATCACCATAGTTAATTATCTCACACAATTGAATAACTTTTTTTTTATGAAAGAGGCCCATTGGCTCTTTATTCTAAAGGTATTCACTCAAGGATGCTACTTATTCATATACTATGTTTGTATGGATGAATGGATTTAAAGAACGTAAATTTTTGCAAAAAAACCTTGTGCTTTTATTGTATTGGGATTTGTCATTAGGGTTTAAATTCAGATTCAAGAGCCTTGGCTTTGGATTTAGCTTCAAGTTAATGAACTTTTAGCTCAAAGATATAATCACTTTCCAATGTTATATGTTACGTTATTGTTTGGTCTAGGACGAATCAAATCTTTTGGAACTCTAGCAATAAAGATAACTAGGTAAGTACATTCACGATGTCTAAATATTACAACCAAAGTTTTACCTCGATAGAGCATAACTTTAGAAGTCCAAATTTGGTGTCAGCTTCATATAACACATACTCTGTATGTTACCTAGGCCAACTTATTCGAATATGAATCAGACACTGAAAAGTCTATTTATCTTTCGAGATTTAGTTATCCACATCAATGGAATAATTGATCACCACAATTCGAAAACAACTTACAACGATTCGTGTTTGGGCTTACACCAACACATTTTCAATATTGGTTATTTTCAAACCATTCTTTTTCAAAATAACTTAGCTATATTTTCATCCAGTTCGTAGATTCTTGTATAACTCAATCAGATACTTCTAAACCTCCATTAAAAGAAAATAGCTGATGAACTGAGAGAAAGATGATGTCAGCATGATGTTTGTATGGCATTTGAAGATGATTTGGAGTCTCATAATGATAAATAATCTGCAATATGTGAACAAGAGGTGGAATTAGAAAACTGGTTGGATTTTGTGCAAATAGGCGAATCAGTAAACGAATTAGACGAGGGGATTTTTATCGATAAATCTTGACCTCTAAAATTTTGAAGATATTTGAGATTCTGAAGGCATGGACATAATTCGCCACCCAGCCTTATGTGTTGGCTTGAAGGCAGATGAGAAGATTTAAACATCACTTAGGATAAGATAGTAGGTCATAGTAAAAATTAAATGCATGAAATGTTCTCAAATGGTGAAGCTTGATCTTGACTGAAGATGAAGGAAATATTGTTGTGATGGAGGGAGAGGGTTTCTTGGATATTCAAGATAATGTTATGAGGTTGAAACTGCAACTAACTAACTATTGGTGATGAACTAGTGTACTTGATGATGCCATGAACAGTGAAGGAAACAAAACACAATTTTTGTGATTGATAAAATTCTATACTAGTTATGATAAATTTTCTCCTTCAAAAGGAGCCAAAAAATATGGAGTAGGATAGACCTTGAGTCCACAATGATTTACAAAATATTGATATCATTGAGGCGACAATGGGTTTCTAGAAAATGAGATGATATGCAAGATCTTTAGCGCAAGAAGGGAATGATGATGATTGTTGTCTTGGCAAAGGGCAATAGCGAGCTCAAACTTTGTCTTGGTGATTTTGAGCGAAGGAGTTGGAATTGCAAACTTCAGTATTCTTGCATGAAGGATGGGAGGATGGAGATGAAGATCCAAGGCAATAGACACATAATGAGCTCAACACATTGTCTCAAGGATATGTGCAAGTGTGAAATCACTGAATCTTGGCTACTCATCGGACATGACAATGTGCTGAGGTTAAGGATTGTGATCACAAATTTGAGCAATGTTGAGTAGATTGCATATTGTGATGCCGAATGGAGAATAGGATGGTAAGCACAACATGGCTAGGGCGTGAAAGCTAAAGTTGAAAGGGTTGTGGAATCGAAAAATTATGTTTAGGTAAGGTTATGGATGAAGTACAATCTTGCAAATGATGCTAAGTGCTTGGATGCGAGTTCTTAAATGGAGGTGCGATCATAAAAGCACAATTGATGAGAATTTGATTCATTAAGAGCTTTTTGAGCTGTTCAATACTCCAAAGGAATAGAGAAGAAAGAACTAGATTGAGAAAGGTGAACTCGTTATTCTTCATCTCTCCTAATCTCCGTAAATGGGGGTATTTAAGCTAATTAAAAATCCTATTTATTCACTTTTAATCACTAACCTATTTACAATTAGATTCACATCATATCATAATGGCCCATGGTTCTTTATGTTGTGGAAAGATTTTTTGTCATTCCTTGGGTTGAGATTGGTTCTAAAGCTACCAAATAAATTGAGAACTAGTGTTTATTCCTAAGGGCATTTTTCTTGGTTGGAGCTCGTATTACCTTTGGACTCTTGCTTAGAGTAGCAACATCCATAAATGCCTTGATAGATTTAGTTGTGTTACAGGTCTTTAAAATATGCCATTGGTTATCAATGTGCCCTTAAATGCCTAAAAGGGCATTGGTATGGTGGAACATTTCTTGAAGCATCAATTTATAGGTGGCATATTTTTTGAGATAAGCACAACAATTAGTTTATGAGATTTTATTAGTCAATGAAGCTAGTTAGGGAATAAGGCCCTAATTTAGGAGCGCCTTTAAAAATTTTCATCTTTTGTTGATTTTTTTCTATTATGTACGACTTTCCTTATATTTAAGAAAAAAATATAAACTTTAAACTAACATTTGGAAATTAAATTTTTAGGACATGTTCCCAATTAGGGGAAAAAGTCTTTATTTTCAACATTTTAAAATTTATTTAGAAATTTTTATATTTTTTGCCATTTTTAACGTGATTAAATGTTTTTTCTGCTTAGACTCCTAAGGATATTTTTGAATTTCTCTTTTTTGTCTGTTTTTTTTTTAATTATAGAGATGTCCGTCAATAAAATATGGGAACCTTATTTTTTGTGATGCATGATATGATAATTTTGGATGACATTTGGCACAATTTTGTGCGAGAGCTTCATCTTGCTTACAGTCATTTCTGTGGCGATAGTGCAGTTTAATATTTGGCATATCGATAATAAGTGGATGCACAAATGGGCCACAGATAAGTAATTTTGACTTGCTCAATAAGAACTTTCTTAGCTAATAATGTATTTAAGCATGGTGCAATATGAAATCATAAGCCCCACCATTAAGGATTATTTTTGAATGGGTTGATTGGGTTGACCAAATTGATATCATGTTTAAATGTTGGTTGGGTGAGGTTGTTGGCTTTCCTTTAGCACCAATCTCTCTTAAATATGTAGCATAATGCGGCTATTTCTATCGATGGTGCCCAATTGCCTTCAGTAAACTGAATTTAAGCTAGTTATGAGGCTTATAAATTGAAACACTTGCCATGATTGCGTATCTAAGGGGGAAGTAATTTGTTAATGATTGTTCCCTACTTCCCATTGGATGTTGGCATATGCCATTTTTATGACGAGCAACTCTTTCTTATCATTGCAATTTTCTCTAGTATGGTTAAGAATATTGGAGTGACTAATGAAGAAGGTAAGAGTTATAATAGATTTTTTTTTAGCTTATTATTTTTTTATTACTAATACTTTGTTTTAGAAAAGATATTAGCATATTATTATTTATAATAATCTATCTAAAATGACACAAATTGATTATTCGTTTATGAGAAAAATGGATTGTCAAAATTGTAAAAATTATAAGGTTATTCTAAGTGAAATTTTACGTACCCAACATCAATTATTGGTTCTGAATTTTAAAATGAAGGGTTAAGTAATGAAAAATACAATAAAATATTGTCATAAAATTAGATTTGAGCACTTAAAAGTCCTAATAAAATAATTTTTATGAGTAAATTTCAAGAACATAAATTAAGGATGTTCATGAAAAAATTGACACTATGGGATAAAATAAAGAGTACTATTAAGTAAGCTTTAAAAGATATGCTTTAAAAATCAAAAGGAAAATCACTTATGAATAAAAGTAGTTGACGTTGGAATGATAATATGCAAGAAATGGTAAAAAAAAAAAGATGTATAAGTTTGGAGAATTGGAAAAAATATAAGGTGATTCGTATGGAGTTTAAGAGAATAATTTGTTATATTAAAAATTTTGCTTTTAATGATTTTTATAATAAATTAAATATTAGATATTAAAGATGGTAAAAAATATATGTATAAACTAGTTAAATAAAGAGATAAAAAATTAAATATTTAATCTAAGTAAAGCATATTAATGATGAAATTAAAAAAAATATTTTTTTTAGATGAAAAAATATTCAATATAGATGGGTGGGGTATTTTGATGAAATTTTCAATGAAGCTTGTGGAACTTTAGTGATCTTAATATCATAAATAATAACCAATTTTTTATTTCTACCACCACCTTAGTAAAATGGAAGTTAAAGAGGTTTTAAAGAAACATGTGTGGAAAAACCATAGGACTTAAAGATATTTCAATAGAAGTGTGAAAATATTTAGAAGATTTAGGAATTTCTTGGGTTACTAAACTTTTTAATATTATTTTAAAAACTAAAAGATGTCTGATGAGCGGATTAAGAATCATGATAATTTAACTTTTAGGGGAATTAAGTTAATGTTTCAATTATTAAAGTTGTGGGAGAGAGTAATTAAATATAGGATACAATGTGATACAAAAATTTTTCAAAATCAATTTGGATTCATGTCGAGCAAATCATTTTGGGAAGCTATACGGAGAAGTATAGAGAGAGTAAGGAGGATTTACATATGATTTTTATTGATTTAGAAAAAAACTTATGACAATATTCAAGAGATGTTCTTTGGAGAGTTCTAGAAAAAAAGGTGTTGATATTACTAATATTCGAGTCAGTAAAGATGCTTATTATAGTTGTTACTTGTGTACGAACACAAGGAGGATTGATCAAATATTTTCTTGTTTTAGTGGGATTACAACAAAGATTGGTTTTATTAAAGCCCCGCATTTTTTGCTTTTGTTATGGATGTTTTTATCAAATATTTATGGGAGGATATATGTTAGTGTATGATTTTCGCTGATGTTATCCTTCTTGTGGATAAGATTAGAGATAGTTCATGAAAAAATTTAAATATTGAGGTTAACTTTAGAGTCTAAAGGCTTTCCTTTGAGTATATCTAAATCTGAATACATGGAATATAATTTTAGTAGTAGTACATTTGGTAGTAGGGCTATAAATTTGGGTGATCAAGTCATTAGAAGAAGTCAACGTTTTAGATATCTCAGATCTATTGTTTAAAGTAATGGTGATATGGATGGGGATGTTATTAGTAGAATTCAAGTTGGATGGTTGAAGTGGAGGAATTGAAGTGGAGGAATGCATCAGGCTTATTGTGTGATGGAAAAGTACCACTTAAACTTAAAGGAAAATTTTGTAAGATGGCGGTGATACCTGTAATGCTTTATGGCACAGAATGTTAGCCTACAAAAAATAAGCATAAAATTAAGTTAAGTGTTTTTGAGATGAGACTGCTTAGGCGGATGAGTGGCTTTAGAGAAAATGTGAAACAAATATATATGTGAAAGTGTTGAAATAGCTCTAGTGGTAGACAATATTAGAGAGAGCCGCCTTATACGCTTTGGTCACATTAAATGCCAACCATCTTATGACCCAATTAGGAGAGTAGGTGTTTTAGATTTTATATATTTAAGAAAGGTAGAGCTTAGGGCTTGTGTGGGTTCTTTTTTATGTTTGAAAGATTTATTTGAGAGCTTTGATAGCTTCAAAGTAGTTGTTATTAACACATGAATTTTACAATTCTTAATGGCCTTTTATAATTCAGTGAGCTTAATAGAGCTGGTCCTAATGAATTTAAGGTTGGCATGGGCGCTTGTTTATGTGTAAAATATTATATAAAAGCCCATAACAAAGTGCATACCTTCGACAGCTTTGGCTACCAACAATTGGCTTCTAAGTCTATGTGCTTTCACTCGATTCCTTTTTTGACATAAATACTTATATGTGTATGGTTAGTTTAGCTAAGTGAGATAGTGATTTAAACTAAGCAGAACCATGCCAATAAATTTTTTTTTGAAAGTGTTGCCAATTTTCTTATTGATGTTTTCATGTTCCCTAGGGAGGTAAGACTGAGCCCTTAGCCTTCTAATGAGTTTTGATAAGCTTGATATGAAACCTATATCCGTTGCTACAGAAAAGTTACATAAATTTAGAGTAGTTCAGTTCAAGAAAATGCATCGACTTTTAAGAAAAATAAGAGAGAATTATGAAATAGGATATAATTTCAGTAGATTGGAGATGTTGAGTCTTTAGTGGGCTATTTTGAGAGCATCGTGAAGTGAAGAAAGAAGGATGAAATATGGTAGAGAGAAGCTACATTTGAGATGAAAATATTGAGGTACATTCATGATGAAAATATGAAGCTATTATATCCAGTGGGAAGAAGAAAAGAGATAATATCCAAAAGATTCAAGTCTAATTTGATTGTAAAACATTTAGTTAAAGGCTTTTATGGGTTTCAAATGAGCTATTTTTAAGCATGATTTTTACAACTCTTAATGGTCTTTTATAAATTAGTGTGAGCTTAAGATTTGGCGTTGGCTTGTTTATGTTTAAATGATTATCTAAAAGTCCATAACAAAGTACATACCTTAGGCAACATTGGCTACTAATAATTGGTCTTTGTTTTATTTATTTTGAGGCTTGTAATATGTTTTATTTTTCTTTTATAGTTGCTTTTGTGATTTGTTTTCCAGAATAACAGGGTTGTGACTGGACTTATAGCCGGGCATGCGCTTTTTTAATTAATCTTTTTTTTTTTGTTTAAGCTTGTGTTACACTAAGGAACCTTTCTTTTTTATTGTGGCGACTTATCTAATATAATCATATTTTTTTGTTCTCTTTTTTGTAAGTTTGAGTGAATTTTGTGAGTATAAAATGAGGTTCAAGGCATGCAAAAATATGATTATTGAATTTTGGAATACTTATAGCTTGGCATGGGCTTTTTTGATTTATGTTTTTTCTGTTTAATCTTGTGTTACACCAAGTAACCTTTCTTTTTTTATTGTGGTGACTTATCTAATACAATTATATTTTTTTGTTATCTTTTTTGTAAATTTGAGTGAATTTTGTGAGTATAAAATGAGGTGCAAGGCATACAAAAATATGATTATTGAATTTTGGAATACTTATCATTTGAAATTGTATTTTTTTAGCTCTCACATTAAGTGTGATAACGAAAATTTTTTGGTAGAGGCTATCTTCTTGTGCGATAGTAAGGTATGAGTTGGTGATATATTTTTTTTAATAAGGGTGCATTTGGGGCGGTTGTGCGGTAGCAGTATGATGGCGTCGTAGTGCCACACCGCACTTTTTCCTTTTTGGCAAAATTGTGTTTTGCCTACGTTATCAAAAAGTTGTGTTTTCCCACCATACCTGACTACCCGCGGTGGCTACTAGAATATTGTGGTTTAACTTTTTCAATTTTTTTTTAATTGTTACCGTAGTTTTTTGAACAATTGTTTCACAGTGCTTCTTTAAAAACCGCTGCAATTGCCCCAAACAAAACCTAAGTATTTGATTTCGTTTGCATGTTTGATTCAATCTTGATTGCTATAATAGCATGATTTTCTGTTAATTGTATGATTTCTATGTTTTTGAATTACTTGCATTATATTTTGGTAGAAGGCTTTTAAATTATGATTTGTGTTTTTCTATGTATTTTTAATTTCCATCTGATGAATAAAGAAATTATTTAAATTATGCGATTGTGAAATGCAGAGTTTTGTGTGATTGCATGATTTCACGCATCTCATTATAGATTTGCATTGGCGCTTAAGACATCTATATCACTTGAGTCTAAATAACCTATAAATTCTTTGGTATTTATGTGATAAACAAGCCGTTATGGACTATCTTACAAAATCTAACTACTTATGGTTAGAAACTCATCTTTTCATAATTTTTTGTCCTAATGCTTATTATAATCAAGTTAAAAGTTCATAACATTTAAGCATGAAAAGTTTTCACCTATAAGCAATGAAGTCCAATCAATTCTATTCGTACTGGTGAACCATTATAGCGATCTTCTTTTTCCGGTGCTCATAAATCTCGATGGTTGTTTATAACTGGTGAAGGAAAAAATCTCAACACAAAAAGGATGAAGAAATGCAAGAATATCTATGAAAAAGCTGGAAGCACTTTTATTCTATAGAAATATTTTGTTACCATACATTTATACATTTAAGGGCAATTTTGTTAAAAAAATTAGAGATTCATTTGCCCAAATAATTTTTTAGGAATACTAGTCAAGCTTGTTCATTAAGAAGGATAAAACCTAATTTCTCCTTCATTGGCACATATCCATTAAATCACTAAGTTTACGCATGCATTGAGTGCACTGAATTTAAAGCTTTTGGTAAAATTTAAAAATATGTTTTTTTGCTATTATGTAAATTGAAAATTTTATTTAGTGGTCTTTTTTAATCGTTTTATGAAACCATCCTATGAAAAATCAACAATTAATTGCATAAATAACTATCCATTGTGACCTGTCCTTGGGCCATTGTTGGTCAGCAACCACCCGGCCACTAGCATCGATGTTCAGCGGCAAGTAGTCTGGTTCGACCAACCCTTTTGAGTCTCCAAGGGATGAACTGATATATATATATATAAGTGGCAACCTTGCACTGCCCTTCACGGGTTGGAGCAAAGCCCAGATCTGTGGTGGCCTTTGAATGGCTTAAGTAGGTGGTTTTATACAGGCAGGCTGGTAGCCCTTCCAACGGCACTAGTTTGGCCTCTGAAGTACCTTCCTGGCTTGTTGTGCTACAAGGTGGCAGAATTAGGTTATGCCTAGGGTAGGGTGGGTAGTTCCCCACTTTGTAGTTTGAGATTTCTCTATAAATTTTAGAAAATTTAATATTCTTTAAATATAATTTATAGGTAATATTGTCATTTTGCCCACTCTGAATAGATTTTTTTCCCCTCAGTAACATAAAAAATTTCAACTTTTGGTAATTTTGAATATTGAATGGTTCCGCCCCTGGTTCACTGCTTGATCGTCTGTTTCTGTTTATGACCCAAAGTATTGCTTCAGCGAGAGCCTTATCTTATTCAAACTTCTAATTATAGCCTGCGATTGATCTCTATTTCTGCGCAAAAAATGCTGGCCATTATTTCTTTTTGGTCTTCTTCTTGCCATTCAGTCGACAGTTTATTTATTGCAAATTCTCTGTTTGCCTGCACAGTTACTTTTCAACCGAAACTCTTTTGTGAAGACCAAACCAGCTTCAAACGACTACGTGATTGCGGGATGGGCTCCAAAAGTGAATTCTTAGTTATATGTAAGTTGCCCAAAGAGCTAATGTTGATCTTGTGGGCCCTGCTTGTTTTACGAACAATAATTCTGGATGTGTTTGGTGTAGAGTATTAATATAAGCTTTCTTTGATACTATAATTTGTATTGAATGTCATCGACTTTAGTTATTTTGATAGTTGGTTTTAAGTCTTTCAATGTGACGGTTCTCGTTATTACATAGGAAACGTTAAGCAAACTTTTTTTGGATAAAGTTTTTATAGAAGAGTGAAAGCCATTTTTTGGCATCATTTGCTTTTGTTTTCTTATCCTGCAAACTGAGCAGCAGTTTAGATGATCTTTATCATGATGAGTGTCGTTGACTTTCATGGTTGAAGGGAGATGATAAAGTCTTCCCAGGAAAGAAACACTACAAACACTATTAATTTATGAAAAATATCATTTTATTTGATTTATAGCTTTTTACTATACAAGTTTATTTGAGGCTGCTGCAATTATATGAGATTTTTTTTTTTGTTTTTGAAAGCTGTGTAGTTAATATGTTTTTTCTTCAAAGTTTGACACTAGTTATGATAAAATGTTTCTTATTATAAAATTATTTAGAAGGCAGTAAGAAGGTTATATCCGAATAAAATGGTTATAGTTATGTTGGGCTGTGGGGGCTTTAACCTCCCAAATAAGTATAAGTGGGAGAGAGTTTAATAATTTTATGCGATTGTATATTACACTTTTAATCTTGTCTCAACTGATAGTGTTGTTATATAAGATCTTTAGAACTGAGTAAGGTGATTGCCATCATTCTTTTGAAGTCTTTCATTTCCCATTCAATTTTTCAAACCTCGAAATTCTATTTGGCAGGCTTGAAAGCGTCAAAATTCTTAAGATGGATTACACTTTAGTAGTTGCCCCGAGTTTTACTTTCTATTTTTCTCTTCTGTTGCTGCAGTTTGATATTGTTAAAATCAGAGAATTGTTTACCGTCCCTGTTAAATGTTATTTGAATTAATGGAGGAAACTAAATACTAATCAAATAAAATGACAGACTGATATACATTTTGTGCGCCGCACGTCACATCATCTTCTTCAACCAAAGTTTTAGTTTGACAGAGAATGAGTACCATCAAAGCAATGACATGAATTGAAGAATGGTTATTTGCAATTGCAAATTTATATCTGACATTATGCTGTGGTGGGTTCCATTTGTTTCTGATGTGATTATAATACCATTAAATGATTTAATATTGGTTGAGAGATCTGGGATTACTTGAGTTAGGAAAATACAAGTGAAATTTTTGAGAAAATATAAATGATTTGCCGTGTTATTGTTTACTATTTTTTGTTGTTTTTTGTTTGAATATTGAATATGGAAATATAAATTTGGTATTTGATTCCAAATTTTTTTTAAACAAATTTCATCTACTAAACTTGTTGATACAATGATTGCTTAGTATTTTAAAAATTTTATCATGGAAATGTGAAATGGAAAAATGACCCTACACATTGTGCTTTGAATTGGGCTGAAGCCAGGCCTGTATTTTAAAAGTAATCATGATGTTGAATACCTATGATCTCGTATGATCTGTGAACACATATGATCCGGGAGAGACCTTGTGAAAAAAGTGGGAAGAAGCTAAGAGATGTTTGAGAGAGAGAGAGAGAGAGATCTTCTCCCCTTTGATTCTTATTTAGACACCATAAAGATTATGTACCCGCGTAGAGTCTAAAGAATAAATAAACTGTTATATCATAGGCTTCACTGTATGGGTCATGGATAGACTTGTCGTTGACAAGATTTCTATCATGCACATCCGACGATCGATAATTGTAATGCACTTGATGGTAAAATGAAGTTTTCTTCCTTTTGCCTCAAAAAATTGTTTATGAAGTTTGTTGCAGCAGCCATGTGGATATCAATGAGCCTGGTAGGAGGACTCAAATAGTAGCGAGCTTGGAAGAAGAACTCGGGAAATGTGAGCAAGTTCTTTTGCAGGAACTCGCTTGAAGATTTAAGTTTAACGAACCCGATTGAATGAACCCAATGTTAACAAGTCTCGAAGGTATTCATGGGGTTCTTCTAGGCAGCATGAAGCTCTGTAACTTGTCATCTTCAAAGGTACGGCTAATAAATACTATTGGCATGGTCAGAATCAAATCATTAAAGGCATGATCGATGAGTTTGATCCATTAGGCTCATAAAGCTCATTTAGTATTTGTTCTTTTATGCAGCTTAAGAAAACTCATTTTTTAGGTACATTTAGTTCTCCAATTCTCTTAGCTCTTCGACAGGATAATGTGATAAGAATGAAAGAATAAGCTACCTCTATGCATGGCTAGAGGGATGGGAAAATTGCAGCAAGCACTTTGTCCTTTAGGGTTTATCTGGAGACATGTTTGCTCATATTCAATTGAAATGATGTTCCCCATCACCAATAAGCTTATTGGCGATTTTCTGGAGAATGTTCTTAAGAGTTTACAAATAAACTCAAACTTTAATTCCTCTAGGGGCTCCGAAGCTATACCTGTAGTCAGTATTTGTGAGTACTCTCAGGTAACTATGAATTGTTTATCATTCAAGGACTATTACTTTTTAGGTGTTGAAAGCGACTTATTCTATTGTTATGACCCAAACGAGATCAATAGGATTTCAACTTGTCTGACTAACCTTAGATGAGAGCACATGCTGACATGGAGTGTCACTCATTTGCCATGACCGAATCATTCTGTACAAGTGATGCAATAATTAAGGCCATAACTAAGAGAGGAAAGCCATAAAATACTACAAAACAAGCAAAATGATAGATTGCGGAATAAATGGGGCATTTACCTACATACCAACCGATTTTAATGTATTTACATATCTAATATTTAAACTTTATCTTTTATATTTATACCACCTAAATTTTTAAATACCTTATCAAAATATCATTATTTTAATTTTTAAACAGTGAAATACATGCTTTCATGCATAGTTTCAGGTGGCATATATGTAGAAATTAAAATTCAATTGTTAGATATGTAAATACTTAGGAATTGAGTTGTATGTATGTAAATATTTGGCTTTCCTAATTATTATCGATTTAATTTGAAGAATATTAATTTATACAAATGTTATTAACGTCTATATTTTTTGTTAAAATATCCTACGTTTTGCTTTTTTCATGCAGAAAATAATCAAGGTATCGGACGAGCCTTGCATTATAGAGGACATCAGTAATTTGTTCTGCGCCAAAAGGATAAAATATTGAATACATTTTCAATATTTTGTCATGGAACATAGAGTAAGAACATTATCATATTGAACCAATTAGAAGATCCTAAAATCATTATGTTATAAATTGATCATCAAATTTTAGGTGTGATGCGACATTAAGAAATTTTATCATTTGGCATGAATCTCAAGATTTTTTTTTATAAAAAACATTTCATTTTCAAATTAAAGGTCATTGAGGGCAGCGATTTCAACAAGTTTGTGGTTGAACTACCTGTCTCATCAAGATGAACCTGGTGATAGCAAAGTTGATCTGATGTGAGTACGATCAAGTTTAGATCAAACTATTAATATAAATTTGAAGGCTTCAAATCATTAATTAAATGGGCAAATGAACTCTAAATTTGACATATTTCTAAGCAAACGTAACATCGTGATGAGAAGAATCCAATGAGCCCAAGATCCATCAATTAAGGGATAATTAAGGCCCTCAAATCATTAAAAAATCCCTTGTGATCAAAGGGATCAATATGAGTCATTCAATTTGGGTGTTTATGGGAGTTATTTGCCAATTGACTAAAATGCTCCCTCGGATGCTATAAATAGACTCATTCTCTTCACTTGAAAGAAAAAAAAAAAGAGTCAAATTTCATTGTTGTTTTAGACTAAAGACTCGACGATAACATTTGGTCTCCGTAGCTAGAGGGTATCGTTGACCATCGTCCACCAGTTTTCATCATCCATTGTTAGCTGCCCCTGCTTGCCTCCATCAATGAACTCTGCTAGCTGACGAGATATCCCAAATATGTTGTAACAAATAAAGTCCTATTAAAGATGAAATGATAACTCTCAACGACAACTGCTTATGACCTTCGTACTTGAATACAACGGTTATTCCTAATACCTTTTCATCTTTTTACATTATATATAAACAAGTGATGTATTTTTTGTAAAATGGTAAACTCAGGAAAAGGGTTGCAGTCGCTAATCAGTGTAGCACTACCTATGACCCATGTGACTAATTACTACTACAAATTCCCACTACAGCCTTAGGTTGATTGATGCTCTTGTGCCTACCAACTACAACCTATGTGGCCAGTTACTTCGATAGCTTCCCACTACGGCCTTTGAAACCGACTGATGCTCTTGCTACTACCAACTATTATTTATGTGGTCAGCTACTAAGATAACTTCCCACTATGGCCTCTATGGCTGTCTGACGCTCCTGCAGCTACCAACTACAATTTATATTGTCAATTATTATTGTAGCTTTCTACTATAGCCTCTATGACCTACTGATGCTCTTACAACTACCAATTACGGCTTATATGACTAGTTATTATTACAACTTTCCATTATGGCCTTTATGGGTGACTGACGCTCTTGCAACTACCAACTACAACTTATGTGGCTAGTTACTACAGTCACTTCCCTTTACAACCTTTGTGGCCTACCAATGTCATGCAATTACCAACTATGACCTATGTGGCCAGTTACTATGACAGCTTCCCATTACAGCCTTTGTGTCCTACTGACACTTTTGCAGCTACCAAATGTGGCATATATGGTTACTTTCTATTGTAGTTTTCCACTACAACTTATGTGACCAACAAACGTTCTTACAACTATCAACTATGACCTATGTATTTAGTTACTACTGCAACTTCCCATTACGACTTCTATGGCTGAATAACTCACCTGCAACTACCAACTATGGTCTATGTGACCGGTTTCTACTACATATTCCCAATACAATCTCAATTTCTACTACAGCTTCCCGCTACAACCTTTATGACCAATTGACACTCTTACAACCACCAACTACAACCTATGCGGTTAATGACTACCACATCTTCCCAATAAGATATTTCGCGACCAATTGATGCTATTGAAGTCACAAACTATGACCTAGATGGATAGTTACTACTGTATCTTCCTAATATGACATTTGTGACTAACTAATATTCTTATAATTACCAACTATGTCTTATGTGGCCAATTATTATGATAGTTTCCTACGAGGCCTCAATGTTCAATCGACGCTCT
>NW_018164692.1:1290926-1294616 GCF_001263595.1 Phalaenopsis equestris
TTGTAGCTGCGAGCTATAACTTATATGACCAGTTATTATGGTAACTTCTCACTACGAAAATATGTGGTCGGCTGACACTCCTGCAATTACAAATTATAGCCGGTGTAGCTGTTGAATGACACTCTTATAACTACCAACTATAGTCAATGTGGTCAGTTACTACGACAAATTCCTACTAGGGCCTTTATGGTTGATTACCACTGTTACAACCACCGATTATAGCTTATGTGGGTAGTTACTACGACAACTTCCCACTTCAGCTTTTATGACCAACTGATGCCCTTGTCGTAGTTAATTTCGGCCTATGTGGCCAATTTCTACTCCAAACTTTCACTACGAACTTTGTGGCAAACTAATGCTCTTGCAGCTACTAACTATGGTATATGTGGTTAACTAACGCTCATATAACTATTAACTATGACCTATGTGGCCAATTACTGCTACAACTTTCCAATACAACTTTTGTGACCCACACCTTTACATCCATCAACCACGACCTATGTGACAAGTTATTACTGCAACTTCCAAACTCTATGGACAAATGAATATATTAAAGCCACTAATTACACACATTGTGGAAAACTACTAATGTTGTTATTTTCAACTAAGATCTTTGTGACCAACTATTATTATTACAGTTGAAAATTACATATATTGTAGCTCAATTATGACTATTATTGTTGAAATACAATTATACGTCCATGATTATCAATTCAACAATTATAGTTTTTCTAATTTATGAGAAGTGTGGACCTATATACTTACAACCACATAATGGGTTACTTTCACCATGCTAGGCACCGTGGCTTTTTTCTTTTATAGGATTTTTTCATAAAAAAAAAATTGGGTGTCTCCTCTTGCTATATTTTATTAAATATGTGTGTTGGATCTTCGTACAATGCTAAGATATTAGATTATCACTCTACCGCATTGAATCTTTCAACACACAATAGTTTGACACCATTTATGGGAAACGAAGTCTTGTTTATAGAAGTTAACACTTCTTTAGTAGCTAAAAAGTACACTACACAAACTTCTCGTTCTAACACTTTCCATTCAATGACACAATCTCGTTGTTTGGGACACCAAGCATGCTCCTTATTTTCTAATTATATACATTACCCAACCGACGAAATAATGAAGAAATCTCAACATGAGATTCTATAAATTTTATGTGAGGCTTAACAACAACTGGTTGTGCATGCTAAAGCATCACGACCATCTCAAAATCCATCGATTAGAGGACACAGTTAGCACTCCCTCCATACACTGAATTTTCTCCCTAGGAAGCTAACCCTCACAACTAAATATCTTTTTTTATTTTGACTGCAACCATATTTCTAATAAAAAGTATGGCCTATCTTAATCAGTTCCAAGGGACTCAATTCAACCTTTTTCAAAATAGGTTACGACATCGAGGAAAGCCTCTTACTAAACAATCTAAGATAAGTAAAAAAATCCTTAGTTAAATTTCTTCGGTGTCTTCCATAACAAGCTACGTTCATCGGGCAATTCCTATGCTCTAACTAAACAAACTCAAATAAGTAAAAAAATTTCGGTGGATTTTATTTGACCTCTTCCAATAATAAATGTGTTGATTGAACCGACTGAAAGTATTTCCATAACTAGGATGTCCCACAAAACCAGCTCTACAAGACTAACTTCATAAATACAATAATTGAATCAATTATCTTACTAGAGATTGGAGGGATTCCACCCACCTTATCTCTAGTATTTATAATACTGTTGAAATTTCCCACTACAATCTAAGGTTTTGAGATAGAAATAGCCAAAGAAGAGAGGACTCTTCCCACAACTTTGCTTCTCATAGCATAATTATCATCATAAACAAATGTAATAAGAAAATTCAAAGAAGAGGAGAAGAAATGAAACCACGAATGTATTGTGACTGAATGTCCATAACATAAAAACCAATTACAGTAAGGTTTCATTTATGTTCATTTTTGGGACATTAGTAAAAAATAAAATAGCTGCTAACAAAGAGAATGAGCAAAAAAATCATTCGTTAAGATTTTTTATATAAAATATTATAAAAATTAGGGGTGTAAATGAGCCGAACACGAGCGAGCTCAGTTTCAGCTCCTTTATATTTCGAGCTCAAAAAGGGTGTTCGTGTTGGACTCGTTTGCCTAGCGAGCCGAACATGAGTCTTTCACGAACAAAGAGTCATTTTGACAACCCTAATCACGTTATCATCAGATGTTAAAGACTGAGACAAAATTTAAAACATCATTTGAATCTGATTTAATAATTTTTATTCTATTTTCTTCATTAATACTTTTAATTGATTATAAATTTTTATAGTCTTGTAGTCAATTAAATTTTTAAAAAAGACTACTTATCAAAAATATATATATAATTGATTAGTAGTATTTCGAGCCAAAACGGGCCAAACACGAACGAACAAATATTGTTCGTGATATTCGTATACGGCTTGTTAACTCAACGAACGAGTCAAACACAAACTTCTTAAAGAGTCGAATACGAACTGTTCGCGAACAACGATCCATTTTGACAGCCCTTATAAAAATATCTAATAGTTAAATAGTCTAAATTTAAATGTCATATATTAAATTGATAGAAATATTATTACAGTATTATATTATGTTATTTAAATCATCATAAAATAAATGTAATATTTATTATGCGACTAGTTTCAATCCAAAAAATGGTTTAAAATGTGCACCCTCTCCTCCGTCACTATGCCATTTTTCTCTTGTTTTCTTGCTAGAACGCTGATTCCTTGCCCTCCTTCGCTGCATTGTTCCGTGTTTCTCCCAACCGTCTCTGCTAAAACGAGGGTTTTGGCTTCGATCGTCTTCGCCCCATAGGTCAGCCCTTTCACTCCTCTCACAATCGCTTATCTATTGTGTTGCGCTATTAACTAGTCATTTGCTGGATCTGTACGTTTTCCTGTTCTTCTTCGGGATTGATACAGATCCAGCATTTAATTGATGCATACAATGAGCCCGATTTTTTTTAAACGTAGCAATCGGGAAATTTGCTGTCTCAGATGCTGATTCAGTTTGATTAATTAAAAGGAAGCTTTGATTTAATATGCTGTTGATGTCTTAAATCTGTTGGTTTCGGCTTGATGTATGTATGGTTTATGAGAACATTTTGTGAACAGATAAAACCCAGTGCATCGGGGTATAAGGATCCTATGATAGTGGAGGATCTATTAATTTGAATTTCTGCCACGCTTATATTCCTACGGGAGGAATAAAGGACCTCTAAATTCCTAGGGATTGATGGCTTTGATTGATCTGAGAGCGTCGGATGCCCTGTTTTTTCTCTTAAATGAGAGATGAGATGTTGATGAATATCCGGTCAATTTATCAGCAGTTTAATGTCAGTAGCATGAATGTTTTGTTAGAGTTGGAATTTAACGGATTCTGTTCCGTTTTCTTTTTATTTTACAACTATTGATGGCCAGATTTAGATTCTTAAAGTTCCTTCTTCGTCCATGTTGTGCCCGCTCCACTTTATCCATGCATTTTTAGTAAAGGTTGGATCTTTTAACTTTTGACCAATACCTTGAAACATTATCGAAGATATTGTTAGTGGTGGAAGAATTCTTTATTGTATCTTTAATTTATGAGTAATATAGAGCATCAACAACTAATTGATTTGATAAATTAAAAGAATATATATATATATATATATATA
>NW_018164692.1:1294637-1302064 GCF_001263595.1 Phalaenopsis equestris
TATATATATATATTGCCACATGGTCATGGTATGCCTATGTGCAAACATGCTGACTACTTTACCTGTTTTTTAACAAGTTGAAGTGCATCAATGCATGGTTGGGTTCTTGTTCTTCATATTTTGACCCTGAAGATCAGTGGCATCATTCATTGGGATATGTGGACTATGATGTGATATGCATCCAAGCATCTTGAAAATATACTTTTATCTCATTTTGGAGTTGTTTGTTTGCTTGCATTTGCGGTGTACTGCAAATATAATTAGAGGTTTTTGTAAATTGTAACATTTGGTTGGATGAAAAAGAATGCAATGTAAAATTTTGGTGAATTCCAAACTCATCAATTTGAATTTGGTAGATTTCCGCAATCTCCACAGCCTGCAGGTCACTGCCATCGGCCACCACCTCTTCCCTCCACCCCCACCTCTCGTTTTCTCCACTACTCTTAACGGTCAACCACCTGTACAACCTTTTTCAAGCCTTGAAAGCAATCTTTTTTTATCAGTCTCATTAGCGCACATGTAAAGATACCTTGATATTCAATTTGGTGAATACAGCTGTGACTTCAATTTTCCAAAAAATCATCGATAAGTGGCACTGGATAACTGTTCTTTATAGCTATTTTCTAAGTTTGTAATTGCTGACATAGTCTTCATGTGCCATCTCTCTTTGGAATCATCAAAAGGGAGATCCATAAGGCGATTTGCGAGGCTGAATATTATATTCTCCATTATTTCTGCAATCTATTTTTAAATCTCCTCATTCTCAATAATCTGGCTTCATTACATTGAAAATTTTGATGGTAGCATGTATGAAATCGTTTGGATGTTATGGTTGCTTTGGAGACAACCCTTATATCTCTTGGATGAACAGTGCATATTTGTATACTATTTGGTATTGTTGTAGATCTCTAGCTTTGCTCAATACAGAAAAAAAAAACCTCCTTTCTTCATTCACAACAAACTAGATAAGCGTAAGTAAAAAAGTTTTATATAGCATTTTTGAGTGTGCCTTTTTGTTTTATCATTTTGGCATTTTTAGCTAGTGTGCTATAATTTTTTTTTGGCCAGTACTTTCCATCTTTCATCTTGTAATGTTGGTAGGGACGGCATTAAAACACTGCATTTCTATCATATAATTACGGAAGCTTCTGACTGTTTTGCTTTCATGACACCCTAAAAAAATAGTCATGTTTAATTATATAGTTTTTGTTGGGTAGAGATAAATCATTATTTAAGTCTCGATAAATTCCATCAAAATTCTGTTATGAAAAATACTTATCTTTTATTTGGTCAGACAAACAAAGATTTTATTGAAAGTATCAGCAATTTTAGTATCAAATCCAACATAGCGCTTGGGGACAAAAAAATATTATTGTAGAAACATAATCCATTCAGATATATTCAGCATGTTTATATCATAACTTATTTTGAGAATTCAAATATTCAAACACTGATGATGAAGGTATGACTTTAGGTTCTCATGCTACATACATA
This sequence comes from Phalaenopsis equestris, assembly GCF_001263595.1. Classification (NCBI taxonomy): domain Eukaryota; kingdom Viridiplantae; phylum Streptophyta; class Magnoliopsida; order Asparagales; family Orchidaceae; genus Phalaenopsis; species Phalaenopsis equestris. Next base: position 1,296,132 of record NW_018164692.1, read on the forward strand.
TCTCGACTATCAAAGAGCTTACACTACAAAATAAAATTCTCCATCTTAATTTGAATATTTTTTTAGTTTCATTCAAATTTTCAATATAAAAATGCAATGAGATGTCCTTTACTCGACTCTATTATTGACTCTATATGAACCACAAGAAACATTATACTCTTTATTAAAATGAGACAATTTAAGTGCATGTGCATTGGTCAGTCTTTTTTTATTTTGGTAAAAGCACAAATTTTTATTCATTTAAATCTTCTTTTTATTCTATAGTTTATAGTTAGAACCATAATATACTGTCTCCTTTGATGAATCGTCTCTATAAAATAGCAAATCATGAAGACTTCATATATCATATATATTGGCCATCATAATCGCTTTGACTTTATTAGAATTAGCATATAAGCCATCTTAGAAACATCAAAACTTAGGAAGATGCACCATTTGATCATTTAATGTCATCTTATAAATTAGAATATCATTGAAATATATAACAAGAAACTTTTCAATGAAAGATCAAAAGATGTGTTTCATTATACTCACAAAATTACCATAAGCATTATTTAATCTAGAAGACTTTTTCAAAACATACTTATAATCTAATTTTTAAAGTAGTTTTCACTCTTCTCCATTCTTCATTCTAATATGTTGGTATCAATTTCTCACAACTTTAAATATTTTCACTACATTCATCATATCCAAGACGTCTTCCCAATATATAAAATATATGTATTTGATAGTGATTTTATTGATAGCCCTGCCACCACCGCACATTCTCTATTTAATATAATTCTTAAACACTAGTAAATTAGATACAACATAATGGAGTCATACTTTTTCTATTAAATCTTTTCTGAAGTAACTCATCTACCCATATTTTTCAACTTACTATGTTCTAATGGATTTATCTTTCATATAATAAATACGTTCTAATGGATTCGTCTTTCATATAATAAATTAAGTAATGATGCTTCAAATTTTGAGTGGATTACAGGTTGTGCATCCCTCAATGGTGGCATTTCCTTAGAAATTTTATCAGGACAAACATCTTTAAAATTATCCAATACGTGTTTGCATCATTTGACTAATCATAACTTTGAGCTTTAGATTATTCAGTTCCACATCAAAGAGTAGATCAAAACTCTTTCTCAATGTTTGTTTACTCAAAATGTTCAAAGGATTTTTTCACTTCGTTGGAAGATCTGTATTCATCTGTGTATTCAAAATTTTCCTTAGGCCTCGTAGATTCAAAACTACTCATTTCCCATTTATTTTAAAATCATGGTATTTATTTTTCTAAAAGAGTAATATCAATATTACGACCCAAGATCCACCCAAAATAACATATGCAATGGCCATTGGTAGCATATCAAATCAGATTCTCTAAGTATCAGCAGCCAATTGAATTAGCACTAGAGTGCTTCAAGACATAGATATAGTAGTTTTAATGTACCCAAGTATTTTATAAAGTTACAGATGTAGTTTAGGTTACAAATTCATGCATTGTACATCAGACTTGGACTCAATATTCATATAAATTTAACTTATTGGCTTACAAAGTTTCATCCCATGCTTGAAATAGGTTTGAAGAGAAATCAGGTTTCTTCCGGTTATATTCACCATTAAGGTAACTATGATGCGAAACCTGACAATCAAAGATTTGTTTGATAAATTATCCTTAGAATCATCAACTTATTCATCAAATTCATGAACGTCATCATAAACATTCATTTTATTTTATTCTTCCTTCATATTTTTCTTCAAGTTTCTATTAGAACATACATTACTATAATGACCAATTTGAGGACACTTAAAACTTGCATTTGTAGAAATTTTAGACCCAAATACAATTAATTTTCTAGTAGTATCCTTACTGACTTTAGTGCAACTGCCCTTAAATGGGGCAGGTGCAAAAACCTAATTTGATTACTTTGATCAAACGATGCGCTCTTTAAATATGTAATAAACTGTTTAGTTGCGTTCCATTTTAGCATTCATTAAAAGTCTAATACAAATTGAAAAACGTGGAAGTGATAGAATGTGGTGAAGTGTCTTCTCTCTCTTGATTTTAGAATCCTTTTTCTCTTATAATACAAGTTCTTCTAATTTATTCATGTGTTCAATGACAATTTTAGTGTTTATTTTGAGAGCATTTAAACTATTAAGTAATATAATGCAACATGACACGAAAATATTTTTCTAAAAGTATTTTTTTTTCTTATTCAACCCAAGTCGTTGCAAGTCCTCCTCAATTTCTCTTTTTGCTTCTTCATGCTCGTTCAAAATGTATGCTTGACGAATTCACTTTCATTTTTGCAAACCCTATGTGGCATTTATTAGACATAGCTTGTTACTCTCTCTCTCTCTCTATTATATATAAAGTAAAGGCTTTACCATTATAGGCAAACACTTCAGCTTTAATTTATTTTGTTATTCATCTACTTAAAACTTTTTGTGTCTATAATTTTCATAAGCACTATTGTTAAAGATCTTAACTTGTCGATTAAGATTTTTTTCTTTTGTCTTAACTAAAATTAACATTCAAGTGAATAGATTCACCATTTTAATTGCAACCACTTAAAGTTCATGTGCATGAAAATGATTAGCTGTCAGATTACCAATTTTTGATTTCAACATATTAATACCATCACACGTTTGATTTTCATAATGTAACGGTTTAGTCAATTAGTGTTGTAAACTTGTTAAGTTTTTTTTTTATTTCATGATATGCTAGGTTTCCTTGATGATTAGTCGTGCTTCTAAATGACATCGTGACACGGTTCAAAGCTTACCAGTTTGATGTTGTATGATTCAGAGTTAGTGTTTTCTAATGTAATTAACATAATGCATAATATGCTTCCATGTAAAATAAAATTGAGGGTCCATGTGTTACTAATCAATCAAGCCAAAACCTTTTTTTTTAATGTTGACAAGCAATAGTGGTTTTTAAGTCCCATCAGTAATAAAATAATTATGAAGATCCAATAATTTTATCAAGAATTTTGATTAGGTAAAATCAATCAGCAAAAGATGTCGTTTCCATAAAGTTAGATTTCTAATGTAATAATTTTCTTATAAAAATCATAAGTACTACGCCAACTGATAATAAATTATGCCACAAAAATAGGCAAGCAACAAAATTATGCAAAGTGAAAAAAATAAAATAAAACATTATGTCGATATTAGAAGATGATCTCGCTTGGAATTATGTAGATACAATTATTAAAACTAAAAAATATCAATCATCCAATTTGAACTCAAAAGATTGAAAAATAGTAGAAAATTTTAATTCAAGCTTAAAGTTCTAATTTATATGCTTTTGTTGCTATTTATAGATTTCTTCTAATTTAGATTAGTAGATAAAGTTGACATAATTTCTTAGGTTAATAATATGGTTGACATATGATTTGTCTACAAAAATCTAAATTAATCCATTATTCATTTTCATCACAACCATCTTTATTCTAATTTCAATTTGTAATTTTCAAATTCGCTATCAATTTGTAGCATCTTTACACACTAATCTCTTTTTTGCTCAAGTCGTACACAAATCAAATTCTTCTTAGATTGCATAGGCTGAATATGATGCTCCTATTCACTTATTCTTATCCACACATTGAATGTATATATTGCAATAAAGCGTATCTCAGGAAGATCAATACTAAGAAATCACAATAGCGCATGTTTGTAGATTTTTTATCACATTAGTAGATATGAGATTATTTATTATATATATTTTAAAATAATTTCAACACACTAAACTAGCAACAACATTCTAAAATAGTTATCAATTTACCATTATTTTATGTATAAATATAATGGAGATCCATTGCCTACCTTTGTGGGGAGTGATGTGAATGGGTTGAAATCGTGCTAACTAAATATAATAGCTTAAAAAAAAGGCATACCCTTATCAGTAGGTCCATAAGTGGACCAATGCAGTTGATGAATACCTCGAATTAGACTTTGTTGATGCTTGTTCAAGTTTGTTCAATTTAGTAATTGACCAAATTTGAACGCTTTTTAAAGCTCTATGGCTAAACGAATCAAACTTCAATATAGTCCAACCTTTTTGTTTGCATCCAACAAATAACTTGCTAAAGGCTAGATATTAAGCTTGATAATATCTCTTTAATTAAAATTTGTTAATATATAACTTATTTAATTATTTTTAATTGTTATATATTATTATTTTTACTTATTAGTAGGTTAGGATACTTTTCATCTTTTTAGCTATCTTTCATTTTGTTTTGCGCTTCCATCATTTTAAATCTTTGAACTAGCTGCAAGAATTTCGCCTAAGTGGGGCACGTTTGTATGCTATGATGTTGAATGTCTAAATTTTATATCTAGTTTGCATGCCATAATAATATCAAAGAACTTCCACCACTTTGAACCTTTGAACTCTAGTTGCAAAAAATTCGCCTAAGTGGGCACTTATGTTATGTATGCTAATGCTTTTTATGTATGCTATGATGTTGAATGTGTGAATTTTATATATACTTTGCATGCCATAATAATATCATAGCATAAAATTTGTGATTGATGAAGTTTAATATTTGGTATGTCAAATGTCACATCTTAAGATTTCGATAATTCACAACTTCAAATTACTATTAAGTTAATTGTTCATAATAATGTATATTATTGGTAATAATGTATATTATTGAATGACAATTTAACGTCAGGATAGTTTTTTATGTTAGAAATTCTATTTTTGATTGAATGCTTAGTGGTTTGGTACTCTTTGAATGATTGTTATTAACATTGACTTGAGAAGCAAATTCATATTTGATAACTACTAGATTAAAAAGATATTTTTTTAGTGAGGTGCTTTTATTCTCTTAATGAATTTTAGTACTTATTCGTATAATTATTTATGATTATTTTTTAGCTTTTGTTAAGAAAAATTAATCTTCATACTAATTTGATACTCTAATAGTTTTTATGAAGTATTGAGTTATTAATTATGACTATTTATTTTTAAATTTATTTATTTGGAATATTTACACTTCTTTTGTACTTGTTTGTTACACACACACATATATATAAGTTCTCTATTTAAATGTACATGTTTGTTCATATTTTTTTTATATTAATAAGAGCAAAATCCCAAAATAGTCCCCGGATTTTTAACAAGTGACCAATTTAGTCTCAAAATTTAAAGTGCTCCATATTAATTATAAACTATAAAAAATTGATCCAATTTGGTTTCTAGGATAAATTTCATGGTTAAAGTTAACATGAACCTTTAACTTTAAAAAGTAATTAAGGAATAAAATTGTAAATAAAGGGTCTGTTTGGGGCAGCTGCAGCTTATCCAGCTTCTGCTGATAAGCAGCTTATCCTGATAATCTGCTGATGACCAGCTGATCCGGATAAGTTGTCTGGCTATTTGGTTAACGCGTCTGGAAAACAGCTGATTGTGAAAAATTGACCCTTTTGCCCCTTGTCTGAATAAGCAGTTCAGCTGTTTGGTTTGTGCGTTTTGTAAACAGCTTATTTGTAAATTTTTTGAGTTGAATGAATAATCTGTGTAGCAAAATGTTATTTTCTCAGATGTCTAGAAATGAAATTGCAAAAAAGTTTAATAATATTTATATAACTCAAAAAAGTTGTGATTACATCAACAAAACATAGTGATATAAAGGAAAGTTCAATACACATTTATGGAACTCTAATATGGATTATAGAAAGACCCCAAAAAAAAGAAGAAATAACATGTTAAAATTACAAGGAAAAATATGACAATATTGAGTTTAACATGTAAAGTCACATCATGACGAATGTTGCCCGTTTCTGATACCTCTAATCCCCGAGCAAGCGTGTCTTGATGGGGTGCGGTATACACGGAAGAACTCGAACCATATGCGGTGGTCTCCTGTTGTGGTACTCTCGAACTCCTAGTACCTGTGTCCAATTGGGATATCGTAGAAACAGTT
>NW_018164692.1:1303182-1305279 GCF_001263595.1 Phalaenopsis equestris
CGCGGGCACCTGTAAAATTGCCTCCCGTAGCTACGTGTCTGGCGTGACGTTAACAGCAACGACGGTAGTCCGCAATGACACATCACTTTCTCGACCTTCCCGCCGTGTCTGGAACTCATTCTTCTGCATTTTAAAAAATAGGATCGATCAGTCCAAAAAATAAGGAAATATAAAAAGTAAACTTACGCAAGTGTAGATCCAGCGATTGCTGATAACAAATTTACGTGGCCGTCCAAACTGCCCACTCAAAAACAGCAGTTGCACCCGACTTCCAATCTGCTTAGGTACAATGGGTGGATCCAAAATGTGATTTGAAAGATTTGAATGGAATAAATGTAAAAAATAAGGTTTGGATGCTATGTATAAATTTGGGAAAACTAAAGCCTGCATTCCAAGCATTTTATATGCTGCTAACCACATAGTCACTGCTTAAGATTATCTACAAATGAGCGCATATTCGGTTCATATTAATATTCTTCATAACAGAATCACATAAAAAATTGATAAATAACAAGTAGATATCAATCATTGCAACCATCATGGATCCAAATAAAGCATATGAAAAAACTTCAAATACTTTCTACATTGCTGTTCTAAATTCGACGAGAAGGGAACTGCGTTGCAGATTATTGCTTGTGAAATTTCATTGCAGATATTTACAGAAAATCCGTGTTGTTCAATTGATGAAACCGGGCTGCCCTACAGAAGGGTACATAATAGGATCAAAGCTAGCATTTAAGAACACTTCTTATGTATTTACATATAGAACACCTAAACATTCCTTCATACATTTATACCACTCACATCTCTTACTATTAGGAAAGTGTGAGTTCAGTCTCATTCATATGGTTGGCATTAGTGTTTAAATAAATTAAACCCAAATAAGAAAATTATATTAGAAAACTTAAGAGATGCATCAAATGTATTCGGCGCATCAATGATAGTGTTATAAGCACAAATAATAATCTCATTAATAAGATTAAAATCATTAATTACTGAAAAAAAGGGGCTTTGCCAGTTTAAAAACTCACTCCATAGGAATCAATGACAATTCTAATAAAATAAATAAAACACACACATGACCATTCGTTAAATCCTATTGCATTATACTGTCAAACATTGATACGAAAGCTTTCAAGACTTCCCCTTAGCTCAATATAACAAAAATACCAAAACAACAACAACAAATGTTGCAGCCATGAATGAGAAGTGTGTCAGTGGTGTTGCCACTCTTAATAATGTATATCCTGAATAAATATAATTACAAAGCTGGCTAATGCTGCCCAAAATGTTATCTTACCTTATTAAAAATTTCAGTGTAATGTAAAAAGCATAAAAGGCACAATATAACAGAATCATTGTAGCTTTTTTCATATTTGATGAATCATGATATGTAAGCTTTTCACTAACTTTTGAAGGCCTTGCCATATAAAAGGGGCTATGCAATACAAGGTACCTGATAAAGAAAGCCTTTTGTGTCCTTTTGTGTCCTTTTCACCCACACTGCCCTGCCATTCTTACCCTAAACAGCATTCCAGCATAACCAAATTGAACAATGTGCCAACTGGAGAACAAATACAAATTGGTCATAACATAGTAGTGGTTGCCATCCAAGCTACATACATAGCTATGGGGCCATCCAACATATCTAAACTTTGACATAGGTATAAAACAAAATTGCCAAGAACCTCAACACACACTTGCACGCATGCCCCCCCATACTTTGTGCATTTACATACCACCCAGTTCTTATATGCTAACATATCTAACAACTAAACTTTGATTTCTACATTTATACCTTCCAAATCTTCATATCACATAAAAAGTGAAATAGGGACATTTACAAACATACCACCATCAATGATCTATTTAAAATGGTTATTTTCTTGTGCTAGGGAAGAAGTATATGAAATAAACTTTTATGAAACATTTTTCATATGGTTGCAGCTCTTGAATTAATAACCCAAAATCCCTTTAATTTTTAATATCCTTTTGAAACCCAATCGATGATTTCTTTCACACATCATATATTTTGTTACTTGTCTTCTTAATATTGTTTGACTTTTGATTTAGAAAATAGCAAACTACACCATCATC
>NW_018164692.1:1305504-1306206 GCF_001263595.1 Phalaenopsis equestris
TATCGATTAGAACGTCCAACGTGGTATTCAAATGCCTCAGGTGGTATTTCCATTGAATCCTCTTCTATAACAGAAAACTCTGCATCTGTCCGAGAATGATGTCGTCGTATGAAGTTGTGTAGTGTCATTGTTGCCACTACAATCTGGACTTGTTTTGGAAAAGGATAAGTTGGCATATCACGTAGAATTACCCATTTCTTCTTCCAAACACCGAACGATCTCTCGATCACACCACGCAAGGATGAATGTCTTTTATTAAAAATTTCTTTTTTTCCTCGTGCAACCTCGTTAGATCTCTCGAAATCAGGTATATGATATTTTGTATCTGGATATGACTTCAAATAGCCCTTTTGTAAAGGATACCCGGCGTCCACTAAGTAGTACTTACCTGAGCAAAGTTTTTTTTAAAATTAAGAAAATTTGAAGTAATAAAATTTGACGAAAGCGCAACACGATTGTCGTACCTGGTGGTGGATAAGGGAAACCATATTTAATGTTGCTAGTTGCAAACTTGAAAACGCGACTATCGTGTGCGCTACCTTCCCATCCAGCCATCACATATGTGAAACACATATTGAAATCACAAACAGGCATTATATTTTGTGTTGGTGATCCGCATCGGCCAATGTACGCAACTTTCTCTTTGACAGAAAGACGTGCGTCGACATGTGTTCCGTCAATGGCTCCGATGCAATCCTGATA
>NW_018164692.1:1307636-1308332 GCF_001263595.1 Phalaenopsis equestris
CACATAGCCGATGAACCAGAGTCTTTAGATTTACTCATCTTTTACTGTCATATCATTCAACCAGTGCAAAGTTAAATACAGGGGTGTCAGCGAAGCCAAAAAAACTGAGTTACATAATAGTAACACCTCCATTGTAGTGAACATGGTAATAGAATATTCATTCAACCAGTGCAAAGTATTTGCATAAACATAATGTGGGAGCTATAAAATAATTCCAAAATAGAAATCAATATTCAACATAAGGTGAATTTTGCATCACTATCTACCTTCTACTTGGATGCTTCTATTGTGGCATCAATAGAGATAAATATCAGAGATACTGAAAATTAGCCTTTAATACATTTACCAACAATCAAATACCAAAGTTAGTAGATATTACCGGCTATGAACAACATATTGCTCGCAACTTGGATTGAAGTAATGATAATTGGCAGCTAATATGTAAGAACAAAAAATTAAATTTTCAAGAAAAAAAGATTGCAAGGATGGAAATGGATTTGATTCTCATAGAACCATCCAATTGAGTTGCTCAATGTTTTTTTTCCTTGCTGTATTTGTATATCAATCTACAGCCTTTTCATGGTTGCATGCTGTGAACTCCATCATCGCCTCATGCTTAAGTACAACTAATCTCGCTTTCTTTGAATAGCATGGAGTCCGTATGAACATAAAACGGTAAAAAAAAAACCGTTGCTT
>NW_018164692.1:1309096-1371694 GCF_001263595.1 Phalaenopsis equestris
TTTAGGGTAGCCGAAGAAAATTTTGGAGCCGAAACGTGGATCGCGGGGATATACCCGCGATCCGCGTGTAACGTAAATAAAAAAAAAACTGTTCTCAAAAACGCAGGGAAGACGTGATTTTCAAACGCTACGGCGGCGTTTTCAAAAACGCCGCCGCACATTTAAGTTGTCCCAAACGGGGCCAAAGTTTTATTTTTATTTTACTCTATTCTCTTATGTAATAAATTATTTAAATTTATGAATGAGGATATATCTTTATTTGGTGAAGTAAATGATTATATTAACATTTAGTTATGATTAATTATTTGGTAGACTAATTAATAATTATTATAATCTTATTAAATTAATTAAATTTAATATGTTATTTTTATTAATTAATTATTAAGTAGTTAAAATTTTATTTATCTAATTATAATTACTTTGATAACATTATTAATTAATTTTTATTAATTAATTAATTTATTTATTGAAAATCAACTTACTTTAAAGCCACTTAAAATCCTCGCCTAGCCCTGTTTTTTCCTCTCCCGATTTCCCTTAAACCATTGCCTTTGTGACCGAACCCTAACCATCTCCTTCATGACCAAACCATCGCAATGTGGTGGTGATTAGAGCTAGCTGGGAAGGTAACGATGGCATTGTGGCGTACAATGATCTCCAAAACTCCCATTTTTCTCCTTCTTCTACTCTACTCCTAAAGTAAGCATCGTCTTTCTCCCCCTTCATCCCACCCACCTTCTTGCACTTCAACTTCTCTAAGTCCCGTAAATCCATTTTCTAACAGGATTTAGAAAATCCTAGATTTTAGGCAAAACAGAGGAAAAATAGGATTTAAATTTTTATTTGACCAATATACCCTCAATTGGTCCCGCAACATTGTTAAATTAAGCAAAAAATTTGATATAGGACTAATTTAGATCAATATTCAGTAGTTTGGGACTAATATACAACACTTCACAACTCTTGGACTAAATTTATTACTTGTTGAAACTTGGTGGACTATTTTAGGCCTTTGCTCTATTTGTAAAGTTTATATTGATTACAAGAAGATTATTGATGACTTTTTTATTTTCTTATTAAATTGATGTCAAATTGTTAGATATTAACTCTAAATTTATTAAATTATACGTTTCTTTAAACCTTAAATAATATTTATTAATATGATAATCATATGAGAATTTTTTTAACACTTACTCCTTTATCTTGTTCATAAACTTGCGTAGGTACTCATTCAATTAATTTAAGCGAGCAAATTGCAGCCCAAGTTTAATCATAAACAATTCTAAGCATGCTAAGTACAAGCATATGTATTAAAGCATAGCTCAAACCTGAGTTGAACATAAACAACTTGTGGTATTATTAAGTCAAGTATGATAAATGATGTGCTCTACTCAATTCAGATCAATTATAGCCCACATATTAGCTGTCATCAATGAATTGTTCTCAAAACGTAAATAATAAGTAAAATGAAATAACTACTAAAAGATATAAATTATTGAAAATTGTACCTAAATGACATAAAAATTAATGCCTGATGTGATTGTCCATTGAGGATAAACATGATTTTCATCAATTTAATTAAGATTTACCTTAAAATTTTTTGTAATTTTTCCTTCAGGTATTACTATTCTATCAAACTCCAATTTCACTCCATTTCTTTTTATATCCTGTATCTTTAAGCCCATTCAATTCATATTTAACTTTCTTTTGCTTCTCTTTGTTTACTTTTCCCCTTGTGATATTCTGTTTCTCCTACGATTAGGCCCTTATCAACAGACTAGCTTGTGATATTACTCTTTTCAAATTTCTCATCTGCTTCATCTCCATCCCTTTCTTCTCCTCTGGAGTGATAAGAGCCTTAGGAGAAAGATTTGAGGCCCTCATCGCAGTGTTGCAAACATTAAAGGTGACCTAGTCTTGCTTTTTAGTTAATTTTTTTGTTCAGATTCTCTTATATACATGATGCTAAAATGAACATACAACGAAGTTCTCAAGTTTTTGAGCTTACCAAACATTACTTTTATAAGACGCTACAAGCTATAGCAGTCATTAACATACATTGTCAGAGTGAATACAAAGATAATTGAATTTTTTGGATTTAGTTACTCAATCTTTATTTATCTTTAGTGAATTGATATAATAATTATGAGTTAATATAGCAATAAAACAAGTACCTAATAATATCAAATTATAACAATAGTGAATAGTTAATTATTTATAAATTTATTTAAATGGTAATAAATTAGTTAGGCTTATTAATTATAACTAAAATGATTATTTGAAATTAATTAGTGCTTATATATTTGTTGATGATGATTAGAAATTTATTTAGCTCATAATTATTGATTGGTGGATATTAATAATTAAAGTATATTAATAGAGCTTTGATAAATTAATTGAGATTATTCATAAGGTGATGATTACTTTTACTACATCCTCGCATACTATTAAGTGTCTAATCAAATCTCACATTCATTTAAATCTTAACTGTGACAATAATTTCCAAAGATTTTAATAGGATTTTTGCCTATTTACAACTATCAAACCAAACGGCTTTTAAGATTTTCTAGATCCTTCTTGTAGCCAAACAGTCCCTAAGCATCTGGAAGCTTTGTACGCCAATTTTTTCCAATTTTAAAATAGAACTACCAACTTAAATGCATGGGGAAATTTTCTAATTTCTTTTAATTTTAAAGTCAATAAGTCCTATTATGTTTTTTGTTTTATGCAATTTTGCAATCTTGTTTGAATTAATGATGGCTTGTTGCTTGTTTTTCGATCATATTGTAGAGCGCTATCTTTTCATGTCATTTAGGGGTGTCAATTCAGGTAACTGTGTTGAGTTTGAGTCTTATCTGGATTTGTATGACCCGACCCAACCCATTTATTAAACAGGTTTTAAGTCTAGCTCAAATCTGACCCTTCTTCATCCTGACTAATTTGATCTTATCCACATAACCCGATTAATATAAGGCATAATAGCCATTCAGGTCAGTTTTGAGTCAATCTCAAGTTAACAGGTCAACTCAAACCAGACCAAAAAGTTAAATGGGTGAGGATTCTAAACCCAAATCCAACCACAATTAACCAGACCGACCTGAATTTGGATTTTTCTATTTGGTTTTGGGTTGGGTTATCATATTGGGTCAATTTTTAACACTCCTAATATTATGGACATTATGATTTCAAAATACTCAAAGATTTGTTCAAGTTTATTCTTCAAATAATGATGACATGCTGCTTAACTGCAACTGGCAAGTCTGCTCTATTTCTTGTCCAAAGCTTAAAATTCTTTTCTTCATGATTTTTTTTTTGTTCTGAATTGCAAGAAGACCTTACCCCAAATAATAATAATTAAAAAAGTTACAAGCGAAACCTGAAAACTGATATGAATAATTCATAAGAAATTTCCATCTCTGGGAAATACTTTTATCTCCAATAAATGCAAAAGAAACAAGTGAGGGGCACTCTAGTCTTTACTTGGCTTTGCAAGTGAGATATGAGAAACCATTGAGAAATTATCTGGATGCCATTTGGTATCATGCATACATTGCTTATTCTGCCTGAGTGTTCATTTGCATAAGCGTTTCTTGTTCCTCTGCTTTATATTGAAAAACATTTCATAGTCTTGCATTAGGGAGCTAGTCATGTACTTACCTTAAAAAAGGTTGCATCTTCTTGTGAGAAGAATATCTAGTATGTGATGCTATAAATTCACTGCAAACTTGTCACCTATCATTAATATAAGTTCCTTTGTTTGTCATTTATGCGTCATCTTATTAATATATCCTTTTCTATGTTTAAATTCTCTATTCTTTTGCTCAATTTGTTTATATTGACAAATAATCTTTTGTTTTTTTGTGTAATGGAAGCATTGATTTTCTCAATATGAATATTAACCACATGGCAAATTGCCTCTACAACTTTTGCTTTGAAAAATGTGGCAATGTATTTTTTCTGCTTCTGTTGAGTTTGTACCATTCCAGTATCACTGTGGCTTGCATCGTGATATCATGCTATTGGAATTGATTGACTTATGTCTGTGCTTTCAACCTACTAGTTCCTGTTCATGCATGAAAATTAAAATTTAGAAGGATCAAAAAGAGAAAATTAACTTTTCCGATAGCATCAAGTCCTTCGTTTGTGTGGATAAATTGCGTGGAAGTGCTAGCTGTATGCCTTAGTTCTTTCCTATCAAATTTGGAGAACGAAATGCACCTCATGGTAAATATCATAATTTTTTTTGCTGGGAAAAATATTTAAGTTTCCTATGAACACTTTCATTTAAAGTTCAATCGAAAAATGAAAAGAATGATTGATTGTAACAGCATGAAAAAAAAAAAAAACACTTTCTGTGCCACTGTTGTAAGTAAGATAATATGATTTACTATGTTGACTCTTCAGACTTGAGGAAAAATGGCCGACGGTGAAGATATCCAACCTCTTGTTTGCGACAATGGAACTGGCATGGTTAAGGTTTGTTAACATTTTTTTCATGCCTGGCATAACTCCTGAAAATAACCGAAGTTTAATTCGTTTCAATTCTCCTACTCTTTAGGCTGGTTTTGCTGGTGACGATGCACCCAGGGCGGTTTTCCCTAGCATTGTTGGCCGACCTCGTCACACAGGTGTTATGGTTGGTATGGGCCAGAAGGATGCTTATGTGGGTGACGAAGCCCAGTCGAAAAGAGGTATCCTCACTTTGAAGTATCCAATCGAGCATGGTATTGTCAGCAACTGGGACGACATGGAGAAGATTTGGCATCACACCTTCTACAACGAGCTTCGTGTTGCCCCAGAGGAACACCCGGTGCTGCTTACTGAAGCTCCTCTTAATCCCAAGGCGAACAGGGAAAAGATGACCCAAATCATGTTTGAGACTTTTAATGTGCCTGCTATGTATGTTGCCATCCAGGCCGTGCTTTCCCTTTATGCTAGCGGTCGTACGACAGGTTTGTAATTCTTTGATTTCTTAACGAAGAAGTTAATTTATTTTTGGAGCATTTACATGCATTCCACACAATTATTATATATCTACATATCTAACACTTGAACTTTCATGTGTGTGTGTGTGTGTGTGTGTGTGTGTGTGTGTGTGTGTGTAGCACTCCATTCTTTAACTTCACATAAAAATGCCATAAATACTAATTTCTTAAAAGTGAAATACACCTTTTCATGCATATGTGAATAGACCAAACTGTTATAAAGGTAAATATCAAACTTTATGTGTTAGATATGTAAATATAATTTTTCCTTAAAAAAGGGAGATTTTCATACATACCACTCAATTTTTATTTATTTACATATCTAACACACCTAACCTTTAATTTTTATGTACCATCCACCGTACCCATACATGAAAAAGGTGTATTTCACTTTTTAAAAGTTAACATGGTGGTATTTTGAGGTGATATGAAAGATTTGGATGATATAAATGTAAAAAAGAAAGTTTAGGTGTTAGCCATGCAGATATATGGGAATTGTGTGGTATGTATGTAAATGTTTCCTTTTATGTAATTATCCCCTTCTTTATTCATGTATGTTGGGTGTTTTATCAACAGGCATTGTGCTTGATTCTGGTGATGGCGTTAGTCACACTGTACCAATATATGAAGGATATGCCCTTCCACATGCCATCCTACGTTTGGATCTCGCCGGTCGGGACCTCACCGATGCTCTGATGAAGATCCTCACCGAGAGAGGCTACTCATTCACAACTACCGCCGAACGAGAAATTGTGAGGGATGTGAAGGAGAAGCTCGCTTATGTTGCACTGGATTACGAACAGGAGCTGGAGACTGCGAAGAACAGCTCTTCTGTCGAAAAAACCTATGAGCTTCCTGATGGGCAGGTGATCACCATAGGAGCCGAGCGTTTCAGGTGCCCTGAGGTCCTCTTCCAACCATCCATGATTGGAATGGAGTCTGCTGGCATTCATGAGACGACATATAACTCCATTATGAAGTGCGATGTGGACATCAGGAAGGATTTGTATGGTAATATTGTGCTTAGTGGTGGCTCAACCATGTTTCCAGGGATTGCCGATCGGATGAGCAAGGAAATCACAGCACTTGCCCCCAGCAGCATGAAGATTAAGGTGGTTGCGCCGCCTGAGAGGAAATATAGTGTTTGGATTGGAGGCTCCATCCTTGCTTCTCTTAGCACCTTCCAACAGGTAACAATTTTTATCATTGATTCCACTAACATCAGTGTAGGCTCTACTTTGGCTTAATTGAAGCTGAGAATATTTGAACATGACTTGATGTTAAAATCATTTGATTCTATCTGTTTGAAATTAATTTTGAGTTGATTTTATGTGATCTTTTATCATAACCTGTGTGTTTACAGTTTATCTGCTAAAACATTTGAATTTGCAGATGTGGATTTCGAAGGCCGAGTATGATGAATCTGGTCCTTCAATTGTTCACCGAAAATGCTTCTAGGTTGGCTTGGCAGGCATGTTTTGTTCTTGCAGAGATTGAATGCAATTGGATCTGTTCGGGTCTGTATGAGATAAACTCTGTTTTTTTTTTTATGTTGCATCTATCCCCTCCGTTTTTCTGCTCTTTTTCATTATGCTGTATCTCTCCTTTTCTGTCTTTTTTTTTTTTGGATTGCATTATTTTTCTGTTAATTTGGAATCAAAGTGGTTACTGTGCTTTTAAACAATTATTGGTGTTCCCAACTGTCATCAATTTTTATATTTAAATATTAAGGCTCTAACCTTACTGAGCCTACCAATGATTTGAGTCGAACCGAGTTGGAGAATGTTCGAGCCAAGTTTTTATGAAAATGTTTAATTTCAATTCATTTAAATTTGTCTGGTTTGAGTTTGATTCATTTTATGATCAACAAGTTCTGCAATTGCAGTTTGTTTGGAAATTCAATTGAATTTTCTCGGGCTGAATACTTGATAATTTCATGATCATAAAAAAATAATAATTTATTAAGCTTTATCGTTTAGGAAGTTCATAAAATATTTTCATAGCACTATTTCAAACACATAAATAAGTTCTTATAAAGTCATGCTTCTTGTAACTTGTCAAATGCGCATTTATTTATAGCTCAAAGCTTGGAGCGTATTTTCT
Source organism: Phalaenopsis equestris (assembly GCF_001263595.1). Taxonomy (NCBI): domain Eukaryota; kingdom Viridiplantae; phylum Streptophyta; class Magnoliopsida; order Asparagales; family Orchidaceae; genus Phalaenopsis; species Phalaenopsis equestris. The sequence goes on from NW_018164692.1 coordinate 1,316,185, forward strand.
GTGCGGACTCCTGACGTAGCTCTACGTGTCACGGAAGTTATTCCTGAGTTATTTTTAGGTTATTTCTGGGTTATTTTTAGTAATCCCAAAATAACTCAGAAATAACTCAAAAATAAAGACCGCGTGTTATTTATGGGTTATTCCGGGATTATTGAAAATAACTCAGAAATAACCTGAAAATAACTCAGGAATAACCTCCGCGGCACGTAGAGCTACGTCAAGAGTCTGCACAGAAAAATTAGGCCTAAGCGTGAGACCGCAAACTTCTTCTTTCGTTGCTTAATGGTTTTATTTTACTAGCACATAAAACAGAGAGAGAGAGAGAGATTAAAAGACTGGTAATTGAGAATACTGCTATTATATGTGTGATCCGTCCCCGTAGGGATCGAATCCAGTCAGAGGGGTCATATATATCTATCTGATGATTTAGAGCATCCAACCTTACTAAATAAACCAAAATAGTGTTCTAATCATAGACAAACTTAGATCATCAGGATCTTAATCTAACCTCATTCATTTAATTTATTTGAATGATGCTGATTCATTTCATCGTCGTTTTTCAAAATCATTTTAAATTTACTTTCATTTATTAAAGTAGTCCAATAAATTAAATGAAAGTGGAGTACTAAATAAAATTTAAAGTGAATTTAAATACCAACGACTTAGTGGTTGAGAGTATAATTTTCCTCTGAGATTCTGGGTTCGAATAGTGCCTATTGCACTTAGGGCTTAACTTTCTCGAAAAACAAAAAAAAATTTAAATAATATATATATAATGTATGTCATCATTATTATGTTCACTAACGCTTGTCATAAATCGATCACCACATCTCAATAGACTTCCTCTGCCAACTGCAACTTTTTTTAAATTTCTTATTCAACCAAAATTATTGGTTTTCTTTATGGAGGGGAAGAACCACAAAAGTTAGAAAAATATAAATAATATAAGTTCAGTAATTGGCTCCATTTAAATTAGAAGTTCAATAATCAATAAGAATAATGACATGAAATAATGTTCTAGACATACCTCACTAATGAAAGGATGGTGCACTTTGCCAAATTTTGTTAGGATGGTAATGCAAATAAGTGGTACTGGTTTTGAACTTTATGGCTCAGATTTGAGACCCCAATTCTTGCCATCACCAACAGTCTTGAATAGGTTTTTTGGTAAAAAAAATTGTCCATCATATAGCTATAGGATGGTTGTTTATTAGAGATATTATTAGCTCAAATTGACATGAATATGATGCTCAAATCTTAGCAATGAATAAGTGCAGTGCGGTTTAAGCTAATTCCTTTAACTTGATGAAGTTAATTTTCATTTTCATTAAGTTTATTAGCTTAAACATCAAATTCTTCTCATAGGGGATTGTACCTCAATATGTCTTAGCCGCTTAATAATAGATAGCCATGTCCAAAAATACCCCTACCATCGATATCCCCCTTAACCTCACTTATTTGATAGAAAGGTCATTACCAACCCCAACTCCAACCCACATAAAAAAGAGATGTTGTTGTACACGTCATCGACAGACGATGTGGCGCCCGGTGATTGGCCGTCCGAACGTCCGTGTAGACGTGCGGACGTCTGGATGAAATATTTTTTCCACGAAAAAAAAATAATAATTATAAGAGATTCGTAGGGATCAAATTAATCACTATTTAATTTTTATTTTTTTTCTTATTTTATGAAAACATTTGTTTATTATGAGTTTATACATATCCAAAACATCAAATATTTTTAAATCTTTGATAAAATATTGCATTTATTTATCATTTGTTTTCATTCCCAAATTTAATCAATGCTTGTTTTTTTTTGGGAAAAAGAAATAAATGCAAAGTTAGTCAATTGAAAGGGTTTTAAAATTCAAGTAAATAAAAAAAAAGAGAAATAATTGCAAAACAATTGTTTGAAGTTTAAATTATATATTAGCAAGTCTAAGTTTATTTCTAGCACAATTAGGTTTCTCCTACATCATGTAAATTCAAAATATATTTTTGGGTTGGTTGACTACTCAAATTTTAGCACATTAAAAAAAAAAAATTGCCATAATTTCATACAAACAACCCGAAACATTAATATATACAAAATAACCAACCACTTGATTTCTCGCGAACTAACAAACCAATGCATTTACACGTGTCATGATCAAACTATTGAGAATCCATGCATTTTGAAATTCGAGCCAGAATTTGAAATATGAATGAAAGAAGAACAATTGATTTGTAAATAGCAAGTTTGGGATGGTTTTTTATGTAATAGTCCCTAACATTTTTATGTAATAGTCCCTAACATTTTTTTTTTTTTTACTTCATTTTTAAACAATAAGATATGCATTAGAGCACATTTATTATACACTTAAATTCACCTCAATCCAATCCAATCCAATCCAATCCAATAACAAGCCCCATACCCATCGCATGAAGACCCGGAGCGACCCTCCTTCCCACCTCGTACAATTTCACTTCTCCCCAACCTTCAACAACAATACTTCTCTATTTTAAAGCAACACATCCCTACTTTCTAGCTTAACCTAATCCCTTTATCCTCTATAAATCACCATCCTTTCCTTCATTAAAATCATCTTCACATCTCAATCTTCTTCCATTCGAAGCAGCAATGGAGCTCGATTTGTCCCCGAAGAATCCCAAGCAAGTCTACGGCGGCGATGGAGGCTCTTACTTCTCATGGTCTCCTGATGAACTCCCAATGCTTCGCGCCGGCAACATCGGCGCCGCAGAGCTTGAACTGGCCGAGCGCGGCCTCGCTCTGCCCACCTATTCTGATTCGGCTAAGGTCGCTTATGTTATCCAAGGTAAGAATTAAACCAGTTTCGGTGATGATGATTGGGGGATTTTACTGTTTTGAAGTATCGATTCTGTTTGTTTCTGCGCCGTGTTATGCTTCAGGGTTTTGGAATTGATTGATTTTTCTTTTTTTCATTTTTTTTTTGTTGGGGATTTTGGATCAAGAGAATTCTGGGGCCTTAGGCTGATGTTTGATTTCACATTTAGCTCCTTTATTTGATTGAAAAAGACTGTTTTAGCTGAGTGTGAAATTCTTTTAGTAATTGAGAAATTCAGATTGTTCTGTATAACTGCTTACAAGGAAGAAAAATGTTTTTTTTTGATCTTGGTCTATGGGGAAAAGGTATGGCTGTTTTACCTCGCCTTTTTTTTTTTTTTTTTCCTTTTTTCTTAATTTTTTTCCGTTTGCCTAATTGGATGTGCTTGGAATTGGAAAAAATATGAGGATTTAACATAATATCACTAAATACCTTCAATCCACATGTGCGAATTCCGCACATAATATCCACTCTTGGAATTTGATCAAATTTACTTTATTCAGAGTTGGTTTTTTTCATCTTCGTAGTTTCCAGATTTGAAGGAGCTTTTTTTATTTCAGCTTTAATCATGATAGGATTTTTCTTGAAGAAGACTACTATTCATGAAGTTTTATTTCCGGAAAATTGGATACAAATCCAGTCAGTTTCCAAAAATTATATTTTGGCTCCTACCATATAGTAATTGAGAATCTGAAACTGTTCTGCAACTAATACTGATTTGGCCCAACATCTAAAGGGACTGGTACTTGTGGAATTGCTCTTCCTGAAACGCCAAAGGAGAAGGTGCTTCCCATCAAAGAAGGTGATGCCATTGCTCTCCCCTTTGGTGTCGTGACATGGTGGTTCAACCCTAACTCCACCCGACTTGTCATCCTATTCCTTGGCGACACCTCGAAGGGCCACCTCGCGGGCCAATTCACAAACTTCCAAATCACAGGCTCCAAAGGCATCTTCACGGGCTTCTCCACCGAGTTCGTCAGCCGCGCATGGGACCTCTCCACCGACGATGCTGAGGAGCTCGTCGGCAGCCAAAAGGGATCTATCATCGTCAAAATCTCCGACAACCAGTCCATGCCTCAGCCCTCTGAGGCCGACCGCAAGGGGTTGGTCCTCAACTGCCTTGAGGCGCCCCTCGATGTCGACATTGAGGGTGGCGGTTGTGTCGTCGTCCTCAACACCCAAAACCTCCCTCTCGTCGGTGAGGTCGGTCTCGGCGCCGATCTTGTGAGGATCTATGGCCACTCCATGTGTTCCCCGGGATTCTCATGTGACTCTGCCTATCAGGTAACCTATGTGCTTAGGGGCAGTGGTCGCGTGCAGGTTGTTGGCATTGACGGAAAGCGCGTGCTCGAGACCCGCATTGAGGCCGGCTACCTCTTCATCGTGCCCAGATTCTTCGTCGTGTCGAAGATCGCCGATGCCGAAGGCATGGAGTGGTTCTCTATCATCACCACACCCAAGTGAGTAGCAATTCTTAAGTTGGTTGCTTGTTTGGAAGTTCTACCTCAATTCATACAAACACAATTCTTATGTATTTACATAGCTAAACACTTCAATTTTTACATCTATAGCATTTTACCTATGCAATTGGTGCAACTCACTTTTAAGTGGCATTTAAACACATAACACCCAATTCTTATGTATTTACATATCTGACATCAAAATTTTACTTTTTACATTTATACAACACAAATCTATTACATCACATCAACGGCATCACCTTTTGATGCATAAGTAAGGTGGCACATTATTTAAAAACTGAAGTTTTGTTGTTATATATGTAAATATAAAAGAATTGAGTGGTATGTATGTAAATCTTCTAAGTGTGAATAAAAAAAGGTGATTTTAATGTGATAGGAAAGATTCATGTATTATAAATACAAAAATCAAAGTTTTAAGTATCAGATATATAAATATATAAGAATTGTATGCAAATGCCCCCTTGTTGTGTTCCCATGTTTGTGTGGGTTTTGTTTGAAAAAATTGTTACTGACCGTTAACATAATTTTTTGCGGGAATGCAGCCCAATCTTCACCCACTTGGCCGGAAGGACGTCAGTGTGGAAGGCGATATCGCCGGAGGTGCTTCAGGCTTCTTTCGGCACGTCGCCGGAGATGGAGCAGCTCTTCAGGTCTAAGAGGACCTCCGATGAGATCTTCTTCGCTCCTCCCAAGTAAAAGAAGGTCTACTACCATATCTTCTACTGGTTTTTTTCCGGTCAAGTAATAAAACTGGTTATTTGTTGAGTTATTCCACTGGTTCGTCTTTTATAGACTATAATTTGGTGGATTGTAACTTGATGCATGTTGTGTTTTATATTCTAATTATGTTGAGGTTTTGTAATGGAATTGTTCTCTGTTTTTTATTTGATCTGATACGTAACTACATGTTCTATTGCTGGAATGGTGATTAGTTTCGTACTAATTTTTGTATTGTATTTGAAGGATATAAATCTATTCGTGGAACACGTTCATCATTAAAAAAGCACAATTTGAGGATGGACTGAATTGTAAGAAATTGAGATGATTTTCTTACATAATTTTTTTGTATAGTTTTAAAGCATTTAATAGATAAATGAAAATTAATTCATCTTAAATTTCATCGTAAGAAATAGTAGTTTATTCCATTAAAATTTAAGATCACTTTTTCATCATGTAAACGCTTTAGATGGTGAGATAAATGATAATCTAATAGCGAAGGAGTGCTCATATTATATATATATATATATTGCATAAAGAAATTAGTAACATAATTTAAAACAATGCCAATGGATTTGCTTTCAATTATTTTAAATTTAGTATTTTAGTATGGCCATTCTAATGAGATCATCAATAATCATGAACTCGCAATGTAGTTGATAACATTAAATATATCTCTATCTATCTATCTATGTAGTAAATATAGAAATTTGCTAAAAGGCATCATATAAAATAATAATTTACCTATTAAGTTTTTTTTTCTTTACATGAAATATAGATAATTTTTTTACAAACAATCACATAGCATATTATGAAGATTTTTAACCAAATACATAGAACTAGAAATATTGACATTTACGAACCAAACACCCAAGTGATTTTTTGAACTTCCTAACCAATGCATTTACGGGGGCAGCGCCAAGATCAAACCATTTAGAACTTGATAAAAATGAAAAACATGGAGTTGGGGTTTTATCATAAATTTTGATATGTGAGTGAGAATTTGAAAAATGGAAGACAGAGAGTGGTTGATTTGTAAATAACAATGTTTATGCCTTTACGGTGCTCTATATGTAATTGCCCCATTACTTATAAATCAAGTTAAATCGAGCCCTACAAGGCTCAAAGAAGATTTAATGAACATCTTAGAATATTTCCTTTTTACTTGAGATAACTCTCCATGGCTTTTGACAAAACAAAGATTCGATCTAATTTTCAAACTCTCAGACCCTACAGAATACCTTACAAAAGGATTGGTAATGGGTTAATAGATGTGCTAAGTTACGTATACAGGTTTTTTCTACTATGTTTCAATTTTGCAACTTACTAAGTGTTTATTAAACGAATTAATCAGTATGCTTCAAGGAGCTCAGCAAATATGGTCTGCTGCAGTAAGTCAAATTTAAAATATAAATAAGGAAAAATTCAATTTAATGAATTCACAAAATTGGCAAAGAAGAATAATTCCAGACTCACAATTACGAGAAGATAGCGCCCGGAGTCCGAACGCAAGCTGCGTCGGGAAAATGAACGCGGTACACGGAAAGGTCGGTTTCCTTTTGTTTTTGTGTTTCTTCCGTGTCATGCCGTTGTCTAGACGCAACTTGTTTTCGGACTCGGAATCCGGACAATATGTTCTCAACAAGTACACATAATTTTGGCTGATTTGTCAAATTAATTGAAAATTTCAAGGTGTCGGTTTTGACAGCCCACGCCACCCGGAAAGAATAAAATCCTTAATTTTATGGCCCATTAATGTTTCACTATTTCTAGGTGATATAACTTTCATTTTGAGCAATTGCATTTCAGCCAAACTGTAATCAACTGTCATGATCAATTTATATTCACAAGCTGAATCCCATCAACCTATGACACTTGAATTTTTTCAATAAATATTGTCTTATAATCATTCTTTAATTTATCATAATGAATAACTTAAATGTTAATGACTTGTTAATGACTTTTTATAGCCCACCAATTGAATCCATATTTTTCGAATCCATAGATCATTTGTTAGTTTTCACTTCTATCATAAATCATCCCATCTTTGAATTAAAGTTTGTAATCATATTAGATTGGAGTTTTCCCTTATTCAATGCCAAATTTCAATTGAATTAATTGGATTACTTTGTATAGTTGAGTAGAACAATAACATGGAGCCTAATGGATGTAAGTCACTAATATCATTAATAGATTAGTTCATTTGTGTTGTGTCGCACTTATTATTTTATCATTCGAATTTAATATTAAATATATTGTGCTTAAAATTTGTACTCATTTACAGTACTTTATTCACCTAATGCACATTTCATCTCCTACGGAGTGTATGCGTCGACTACCAACATCTTCAAAGTCATGGAAATTTCTTTAACTTACATTCATACTTCCATGATATGCCTTATCAGTTATCACTCAAAACTTCCAAGGTTCTAATTAAAAACTATACCTTAATAAAACAAGCTAAAGAGTGAATGCTTGTTCAAAATACTCATAAAGCACAAATCAAAGAAGGGAGACAAATGGAGCAAAAGTTTAGCTGCCTCTTATATCAGCATTTACAAATTTCCATCTTAATCTTGTTGATTTCTGAAGGAGATACATCATCCTTACGGGCGTTGCCTGCCATTACTAACCCCATTGTTTGGCATAAACCATTTCAATGACAGGTCCTAGTACATGCAGTGACTTGGCATCTACTAAAGAAAACATCTCAAACTACGAAAATATATTACTGGAATGCAGAATAGAAATAAGAGGGCAAAGAAATTACCATGGCCCTCTTTCCGATGACATCCGTGCAGCATTCGAACCTATGAGTCCTGCACTTGGGAATGTTCCGGTCGGTGAGTGTATTCATAGTCGAGATGAACGAAAGCTCTTTCTACGTCAGGCAGAAGCTCGAGCTTCTCTTGCAACGCTTCTCCAATATCATGTGCTTCCCTGAGAGGCATATCGGATGGCAAGACGATGTCCACCTCGACAAAGTAGCGAGAACCAAAGGTGTACGCCCGTACCGTATCGATGTGCCTTATAGCCTTGTGGTGGTTCCAGCATAGGTACGTGAGCTTTTGGAGAAACTCTGGCGCCGCTGTTTTCCCTACGAGGGAGTTCACGTTTTCCAGAACTGTCATCAACCAGGTTCTGATGGTGTAGATGGCCAACTGTTGACAAGAAGCGTCACACATATAACCTATCAGCTCCAATTCACAAATATGCAGCCAGAAATTTATGAAGCATGGAGTTCGATGAGTATTTTAGGACACAAACACTCTGGAAATGTCAAAACAAAAAAAAATCTTTTCTTTTTCCTAAATTTTTTACACTTCTTTTAGCGTGTATTGGACATTTCTTGGGTACACATTACCACAAATCATGTCACCAATTATGATAACTATGATTCATAGTATTTGATTTGTAAATCCCATGGCATAATAAAACTATGATTTCAATTCAACATTCTTAATGTTTGGTTTTTTGAAACCCCTTTAAGTAGAATGAAACCAAACTCTTAAATATCGATGCACCTTTTGGTTGCAAGTACTCTGGAAATGTCAAAACAAAAAATTCTCTTCTTTTTCCTAAATTTTTTACACTTCTTTTAGCGTATATTGGACATTTCTTGCATATAAGTTGGGTACACATTACCACAAATCATGTCACCAATTATGATAACTATGATTCATAGTATTTGATTTGTAAATCCCATGGCATAATAAAACTATGATTTCAATTCAACATTCTTAATGTTTGGTTTTTTGAAACCCCTTTAAGTAGAATGAAACCAAACTCTTAAATATCAATGCACCTTTTGGTTGTAAGTACTCTAGAAATGTCAAAACAAAAAATTCCCTCTTCTTTTTCCTAAATTTTTTACACTTCTTTTAGCGTATATTGGACATTTCTCGCCACAACATATGCATAAGTAGGGTACACATTACCACAAATCATGTCACCAATTATGATAACTATGATTCATAGTATTTGATTTGTAAATCCCATGGCATAATAAAACTATGATTTCAATTCAACATTCTTAATGTTTGGTTTTTTGAAACCCCTTTAAGTAGAATGAAGCCAAACTCTTAAATATCGAGACACCTTTTGGTTGTAACGTTTAGAATTTTATCAAAGACATTAAAGTTAAGCATGCTCATGCAAGAGCACTCCTGGGATCGGTGACCTCTTGGGAAGTTACACCAATGAGGTAAAACCATGAGGCCATTAGGCAAATGTGATATTATCTTAATGGGTGAGAGTTTGGGACGTTGCAAGTTCTGAAACATAAGAAATGATTGTTATTTTAAATATTATGAATACCAATTTAAATAACATGTCATACTCATTTGTGTCCTAAATCTTTCAAAAAAAAATTGTTGACCGTTGTCTACAGCCAATATAGACTACAAAGAAAATGAGGGTAACCAGCAAATAAGTTGCAATGTGCATTTTACTAGATATAAGGGTCATAAAAATGATGAAGTCTAGCAACTTACTAAGATTGCTCCAACAGGGTCGATCCAATCCGTTATGTAATTGGCAAGAAGAGCAGCGACGAGGCCAATCATGTTAGTAATAACGTCAAAAAAGTGGTCCTGCGCATAAGCCTTCACGATCTCATTTGTGAATGATCGACAATAGAAAACAAGACAAAGCTTTACAACGGTCACGGATAGCATGATGTCCACAACCCATATCTCTTGCTCTTTGGTCAAGCTAAATTCACTTTCCTGCAAAAATTCCTGTCAATATCTTGAAGGAAAGGACTGAAGCTACAACTGTGTAAAAGCTTTGTAAGAATTGTAGTTTGCAAGAAAAAAAAAAGGATGTTAAGAAATTAAATTTCATAATTTCATCATGGCTTAAAACCAAACAAGCGGCCCTACTCAATAGGAGTAAAAATTTTGCTTAGAAGTGAAATCCGGCGCTGGAGCTTCTTTTAGCATACAAAGTTCTCGAATTAATATTTGACTGCCAGTCGTGAAGACTAATAATCTAAAACAATAAGCTATACATGCATTTAGCAAAAAACTACAATTATGTAAGATAATACATTAGTTATGAAACTTTAAAAGAATAATTACTCACATCAGATACAAGTGAGCGTACAGATTCCAGAATTATTTGGAGACCTAGAGTTGCCATCACAGATGCAAACACAAGGATTCCCTGCATATATTTAATTTCAGATATTTAAACAAAAACTCATGAAGCATTAGCTACTAAAGTCGCTAAAAGACAATAAAATTAAAACATAAAATAAAAAATAAGCTCATAAAACTGCAATAACAGCAGCATTTAACCGCATGATTGACAAAATATAGCAAATGGAGAGTTGGCATCGAATAAATGGTTGCTAAACATCATGTTTAACCAATTAAAAAAAAAAACTATGCGACAAATATTCCCACAGAGCATGGGGGACTTTGGGAACCAAAACACTTCTTGCAAGGTGAGCTCGTGAAAGGCATGGTCAAGAAAGAAATAAATAATACGTTTTTAAGTAGAGAAAACAGTAGACAACATATACGAGTAGCACACAGTTAAAACTAAGTCAATTAAGTTTGATTTTCTTTTTCAGTAAAACTAAGCATTTCTTAAAAAGAACAATTAAATAGGGTCATAAAAGTAGTTTTGTGCCAGTGAATGGGCCAGATTTAATATTTTCTCATGGATTTCATCCGAAATGGCATAATGAAATACAAACAATTCAAGCAATAAGTGAAATTAATTTTGACTCAATTACAATGCAATCTCTAGAATTACAAATCAGATATGGTAAGTTTATCAAATAAGAAAAAAGCAAACCCAATCCTCGAGCGATGAGTGTCGATCAATTTCAACTCAATCACAATATAACCCTTTTTGTTTAAAAAAATGATAGGATACATCTACAAAAGGAGAAAAATCAAACTGCTTGAAGGCTGTCAATAATTATCAAACAATACTCATTATACCAAAACTATAAATTCTTCACACAGGCCATTACATAGTAAATTATTAACACCAGAGGGAAGAAGAAAAAAATTTCATACGAGTTACAAAGAAATTTGGAAATTTGTTCATGAAGAGACAACTAAGACATTAACACCATGCTTTCTGCCCCAATTGATATGACAAAAACATCTTCGAAGATAAATTAGATACAGATAATTCCAGTTCAAAACAGATTAATTCAATGCTTAGAAAACCTTATTGAGGAGGAATACTTGGTTCACAGATCTTATTTCAATATGCCTTAAATATTTTAGGTCCCCTCAAGCAATTGCTTAAGAAACTAGAAGATGAATCTCTTATACATAATTTAAAGACTAAAAGAGGATCCGTGTCATTGACTTATGAATTGTCCCAAACAATAGCACCAAAACTTCGGCTCTAAAAAGCCTTTGAGACTACCATGATCTGCTTGTTTCAGTTCTGAAACATATGATTGCAATCAATTGAACTTCATGTCTGTTACAAATCACCTATTGCACAGTAGTTCCGAAAATGTTTATTCCTAATGGAGTTCACTCATTCCATTGGAAGCAACTTTGCGTTCAAACGAGGTACATATTTGAATTTAGAGATTTATAAGTGATTTGCAATAAATTAGTCTAAAAAACTTTTTAATAACATTATTATGATGCAGATGATGAAAAATGATTAAAGAAGAAACATTTTGGGCATCAAAATTAAAAATAAAGGGAATGTCCTAGATTATAGTAATTATAAAGGATTTAAACTAATAAGTCCTAATATGAAACTATAGGAGAAAGTACTGAAACACTGATTTAAGAAAATTTTGTCAATTTCCAAAAATTAGTTAGATTTAATGACACTGGAAAGGAACTTTCGGTTCAAATAATGAATGTAAAACTATAAAGAACAGAGAAAGAATTGACATGACATTTATTAAACTTAAATAAGTATATGATCGGGTATTATAATATTAATTTGATGCAAATTTAAAAAAAAATGGTTTTGAAAGTATGATGAAGTTGTTAACAATATGTATAATGAATCATTGACTAGTATTAAAAAAAGTTGCAGGGTGACCAAAAAATTTCAATTATAGTAGAATTATATTAAAGATAATGAATTGAGTTTTTTTTTATTATTTCTCATGAAGCTGCTGACAAAAGATAATCAAAGCAATGTACCTTAATTTACATAACCCATTAGCCAAAAATAAAACAAATGCAAGTTTCATTGGTCATAGTAAGATTAAACATCTGAAACGGTTATTTAGCACCTCAATTCAAGCCATACACCTTGAACACCTTTTTAAAAAAGAGTAAAAATGATAATGAATGTACATAAAAATTATGAAGGATAAATTGAATAATAATGATAATAATAATTGATGGAGAGTTGAGCAATATTCATTAAAGATGAGATAGTTAAAAATGGACTTGATAATTTATTATGTACAAGTTAATGTAAAGACACGTATGTGTTTATATGTATTTATATGGATAAATTGTGTGTGTGTGTGTGTGTGTGTGTGTGTGTGGCATTTATGAGTATAATTGTAGCCCAATAAGATGCAAGGAAAAGAGTTGTAAGTAAGTTTATGTCTCTACTGCGGAGGGAGTAAGAGATAACATGCACAAACAATGATCTTAAGATAGGTATATTATAAGTGTTTATAGAAATAGCATGTAATATGGGTATTTGTTTGGATGGAAGTAGAGGACATTTGGTTTGTTAGATAGATGACTAATAGAAGGATGTCTAGCCATATGTTCAGTGATATATTTCTTTCATGTAAAAGAGTTGAGTTATTTTAAGTATGTCACAGTCTTTATGCTTCATAATATCATTATGATATAGTATATGAAGAAAACTTATTTGGTGAATTATGCTCTAGCTATTGTATTGTTTTGTATGGGTGGAGTAAACATGTTGAAAGTTAGATGTGTCTGTTAATTATATTAGAATGTAGTAATTGAGGTAGTGTAGAGGATTAAATGGTGTTGAGAGGTGGGAGGAGTAGAAGAAGAAGAGAATTATAGTTTGAGTTTGTTGGTTAACGTAGTTGTTTGTGTTGTGATGTGGAAAAGGGGAAGCGTAATTCCATGAAAATTAAGTTGCAGTATTTGATGACATTATTAGCGGTTAGATATAGACCCTTGTAGCCTTTATGAGCTTATTTGTAACCCAATATGTAAGGAATAAAGCGATAAATATATGTCTATGATGTCGAAAGAGCAAAGGATAGCATGCATGGCTAATGATCATGATATGGGCATATGATAGATTTTATGGAAATAAAATGCAATATGGGTCATTTTGGATGGTGGCAGAGGGCACTTGGTTTGTTGGATAGACGACTATTAGAAGGACGTCGGGCTATGTGCTGAATAATATTATTTCTTTCATGTAAAAGTGTTTTGATTTGTTTCAAGTATGTGGCATTGTTTGTGCTCTACACCGTCATTTTGCTATAGTATATGAGGGCAACTTATTTGTTGAATTATGCCAACAGATGGAAGAAATCATTTAAATTGATCATAATCATATTGTTGTCCTTCATAAGTGCAAAGTAATGTGATGTGAGTGTCAAATTGGGTTTCTATTCGATTTTTTTTTTTTTTTGAAAATTGTGAATAATTTTAAATTTAGTATGCATAAGGATTCGCTAGAGGCTATGATACGGGCCCCTAGTCAATCTGATGTGCCTAACCGCTCGACTAATCCACACACCAGTGGGATCGGAGCCCCACCCATATATATATATATATATATATATATTAAAGATTGGCTAGAGGTTATGATACGAGCCCCAAACCAACCTGATGTGCCAAACCACTCGACGGATCCGCACACTAGCGGGATCAAACCGCCGACCACAGGGGACTTAGAACTGACATAGCAGATGCCAACCAAAGAGTCGGGGAACGGGGGATTTGGCGTCTAATAAAACTTACTAATGGCTGCATGCGCCTTTTCCCGATCGGATACTGGTAAGGATTTGGCGTCTGCATAGAAAATGCAGTAAACCATAGGATGAAGCCAGATAACAGATCAAGAAGAGAATCCAGAGTGGATGCTATGATTGCCAAGGAACCACTTCTAACTGATGCATAAACTTTAGCAACAAAAAGAACCATGTTTGCTACGTTCGATATCCGGATCGCTAGGGTTTCACTCCTAGCAAGACTTTCACGTTCTTCCTGTGTAATTAATTCACATCAATTCAACACAAACTATGAAGAACAAATTTAAGTAGAAAATATACGACTTATCAAAAAGATAGTCAAAAGAATTACAACTTACCTTCGACATTTGGGGTAAGAAACCGCGATCAGTTAAAGTATCCATTTCACCAAACCCATCCAACATCTCAACCTGCTGCTGATAGTACTCAGCCACGACATCTTCTTTGACTGAATCAAAGAAAAGGGCAAACTCCTCCAATTAAAAATTAAAAATTAGGTAATTGATAACAAACAGCATAAGATCAAACAAAAAAAAAAAACATGAGAAAACAACATCATCTCTGAAATATATTATTTAAGTGGCGCAAAAACAAGGCCCCCAGACACATGTTTTCCGATTACCAAAAATAGCAAGCCTTAACTCCAACTAATCTTAAACCGACTTTCAATTCCCTTTCTCTTGGTTCATTTACCGACCCAACTGTGACCAAGTTTCTAAACAAAACCATTCAGCAATACAAATAATCCATCACTTATCATCTTCTAAATCCATACATAAAAAAAAGATGCAACGCTCAGCTCGCACGGTCTGTTATGAAATTTGCAAATGAAAAACACTGAGACCAGCACAGCAAATCGAGCTCCGACGAGAATGAAGATAACGTATGCGAAACAAAATACATAGAATATGCAACCTAAGGTGCCAAGGCAGTGATGAAGAGAACGAGGGGGCTTCTCCTCCAGAAGCTCCGCACGGCGGAAACCGTCGAAGTTGAGCCGCCATGAGCGCTCGCGCTCGCCGGATTCAGCTAAGAGTAGCTTCGACCCTTCAATATCCCCATTAGAACCCTCCGAAGCTGCCATTTTCTCCGTCCTTTGCTTCTCAGACGAGCCCACAAATAACCCTAGAAAGGAAGACAGAACGATGAGGATTGTGAGCCACAACCACGAAAAAATTTATGAATCTATTGCTCTCTTGCCCTCAATATATATGATGAGTATCGTTCCAATACACGTGGCGGTACATGATTAGGTGAGGGACAAGGGCCGGCAAGGACTACCATGTATCCTCTCAGAGATTCCTCGGGTTATGGAAGTCTAATCAGACGGCTGAAAAAAAAAGATTTTTGTACATCTGATGAGATATTTTTTCTCGACCGTTGGATCGATTGACAAATCGGGTAAGAAAACAGTGTTGTTAGGTAAGATGTTTGATTAATCATATGTTAAATTATAAATTAAGATGTTCATAAGCGATAAATGCATCCATATCAGTTTAGATATTCATACCAAATATTTTTAATAATGAAAATAATGGCTGTATTTATTACGTAAAACAACTTGTAATTTTTTTTTATTTTGGTGGAGTTTAATAGGTCTAAAAATTTATTTATAAATACACCCGTATATTTTATTTTGTAAATACGGCCCATCAACTTTAGCCTCATGTCATAATTTTTTGAAATTATAATGGTAGAATTATGATTTGTATTGAAATCATGACAGTGATATTATAATGTCATGAAATCTGATAGATGGAGTGTTTAGCATAGTTTCATAATTGTTTCCTCCATGAATTTATTATATAAATTTTATTGAAACTTGTTGGGAATCATTGAAGGTTGACTCCCACATCAAAGAATGCTCCAAAGATAAGCTTCAAGATGCAAAATACGTTCCTTCGCTAGTTGGATAATATACATCATTGAGAAATGAAGTAGGTGATTGTCATCTCAAAGCTTAAGATAAAGTCAAATGATGCTTCATTTCCTACAGAATGCAGCAAATTGATGGGTGCTAAAAGATTCACGATGGTTGCGTAATAAATTATCATCTTAGCATTACATGAGAATTCAACACACACTCATATGAAAAAAAACAACCAGTAGAGACACCAGAATTTTTTATTTGGAAAACCCAAAAAGGGAAAAAACCACGGAGTATGACTTAGTTAAAGAGATTTAATATTAACTGAAGATTACACGTACAAACTCTTGTCCCACATAAGAGAGAGTTACAAAGGCTCTCGAGTTACAATATTAATGCCCCAAGGAATTTGTCACAAAAAATAGGCGGAGATCGATGGTGTTGGCGGCGGTCGGTAAGTGGTGGTCGACGGTGGTCGGCGGTGGTAGTCGACGGCGGTCGGCGGTAGTCGACAGTGGCAAAAGTGAAGCTGGACTCCAACTCCTTCTCAAAGCTTGAAGTTATTCTTCAGGCTCCAAGCTCTTCTTCAGGCCTCAAGCTCTCTCTCCTCATGAAAGAGGTGGATATCTATTTATAGTGTCTCGGTTGCAATTTAATGAAGGAATATGAACCACTTTGATCGGATGGCTCAGGAGACTTCCCTGGATTAGACGACATTTGATGGATATTTGTGTGTCTTAACAATATTAAAATTGAGTGTTGTTGAGACGCTTAATTTGATCATAAGCTCGTCAAATTTGACATTCTAAATATGTGCAAAAAGCTTCTAAAAGTGGTTTCATGACTTAATCTGAGCTTGATTTGACTTATATTTGATCAAGTTTAGTATAACCGTGTCTGTCTCATTGAATCAATTATTTTGACTATAAGCTTGTTGAAATCAGACCTATGGATGAATTTTTATTGGAGTTTGAAC
Source organism: Phalaenopsis equestris (assembly GCF_001263595.1). Lineage (NCBI taxonomy): Eukaryota > Viridiplantae > Streptophyta > Magnoliopsida > Asparagales > Orchidaceae > Phalaenopsis > Phalaenopsis equestris. The sequence continues at coordinate 1,332,992 of NW_018164692.1, forward strand.
ATTTTGTGCTCAAACGATTGTCTCAAGATCTGTCATGTTTTGAGATTCATACCCAAGGAAGGAACGTGTTGATGGCATATCAGTAGTAAATTGAACATTTTTTGGCTTCCTTATTCTATTCTGAACTCAATGGCTACCATTCTATTTAGCATGATATTTCATCTAGCGAGAAAGAAGATTGTATTTTTCATAGCTAGCATGGTGACCACTCATAATAACATCTTTGGATGCATTTTGCTTCATAAACACTATAACCATACATCCTTTTATTCTAAATGCTTCTTCCTCTCATTGATTATCAATGAAAATGAAAAAAAAAATGTCATATTCTTCCTTAAATTTTGTTGATGCATCTCCATATTATTGCATTACATAACAACATTACTACATTTTCTTAATGCACCATTACATTACCATCAAATACTATCCCCCAACTTTAATAACCCTAGCTCCCTACCTTTTGAAAGTTTGAATGAGTCAAGTAAGGTTGTAAATGAGTCGAGTCAAGCTCAAGTCATGCTCTAGTCGAGGTTAGCTCATCTGCCAAATTGTGTTGTCTCGTGAGCCAGCTTGCGAGCTCAAACTAAAAATTTAATTTTGCTCACGAGCTGAAACTAAAAATTTAATTTTTATTTGAACTCACTGAAGAAGGTATTTGTGGTTGTAGGAGGAGGATGTAGCGGTAGCTCACTGAAAAATACATCGAAATAACTGGAGGTAGGATAATAGAATCATCTAGCAAGCCAAAAAGCCGAACCGGGACGAGCTCGAGCTCAAGCTCATTTAATAAACGAGCTCTAGTTTCAGCTTGAGCTCATGGCTTGATAAGCTAGGCTCATGAACTCATCAACGAGTCGATCTCAAGCCGGCTCGCACGGCTTACACCCCTAAGTCAAGTTTGCTCCATACCACTGTGAGGATCAAGCTTGAGTTTAACATTGAACTAAAAGGATCCATCAAACCCTAGTTAAGGGTTTTGTAAGATTAACCAAATCCCTTTAGATTTAAAATCCCAATTCAAAAGAAAATATATTCTAAATTTAATTTGGATAGCCCAGCCAGCTCAATCACAGTTGGATAACTAATTCATGCATAAATAAGCCTTAGTTATGATTAAAAAAATTAGGTGACAAGTATTCTATAATTTTTTGCTGATCTAAATATACCATAAACTACTCAATTCTTAAACACTTTATCACTCAACAAAATTTAGATACATATTGAAATTATCTTTATTTAGTTTCTTTCAAAAGAATTTCTTATGGGTCATGGGATGAAAGATGTTTACATCATTATAATTAAGGAAGTTTAATCCTTGCCTAGTTGTAAAAATCATAATCCCAATTAAAAGTGGTGAGGCAAGTTCTATTTAACTTTCTTAAATCAATAGTCTTGATTCAAGAAGTACAATATTATTTGGATTTGGACAAACAAACCAACCCAATCTTATTTGAATATATTTTTCATGCAGGATAAGAAATTTTGTATAATTTATAAGGCTAGATTATGTGACACCTAGAAAAGTTAGAATATATAATTTTTAAATCTAAAGACACCATGAAGCACTCAATGTCAAAGTATAGACATGACATTGATGTTGTTGTTATCTTTTAAGGGACTTGAATCACTTTTTAATTATTATATTTAACGATATGCAAAAATTGTTTGTAATTTTTTTTGAGTTAGAACAAATTTTATGATGCATAAGACTCAAAATTTATGCGAGTTGAATTGTAGAAAAAATGAAGACTATTATTATGATAAAAAAATATAATTTTATGGTGCATAAGATGAAAAAAGCTGTGATGGTGGAGTCTTAACATGAGATCATTCATCTCCTGCATAGGGAGCGACAACCGCAACCCAATTGAGCTTACTTACCACTCGTTCAACATTCAATAGGAAATACCCCAATCATCCTAATGATAAAACCGTTCCATTGTCGAGACGGGTCACTGATCTTCTCGATGTTACAAGTTCCATGTCTCATGCAACTCACGTGGCACCTATCTGCCTTACTGTTATTTCTGCAGATATCATCTGTGATGAGCTATGACGTCTGGTTCGGGAAGTGTTCCCTCTAGATAAAAGGGATCACTTCCCCGCTCACTGTAACTTCCAAGAATCCCCCCTTTGGCTGATGTGATTCTCCAAAACCCTATCCCAACATGCTTAAAACTCTGAAACATCGATGCCTACGAAAGGATAACTGATCCATACGGACTGGTGAACATTATCGAGCCATCATTCACATTCATCGTGCTTTTGATGCCTTCTCAGTCAAGTGTTCCCTGTGACTCTCAAGAGTTAAACATACAAATGGTTCTACTCCCTCCCGGGCACCATCGTCGCTTTCAATGACTTGTAATATTATTCGTAGAACAGTTCATAACAAATTGAAGGATACTCAAAGATTCATCCTACTTATCGGAAATCATTCAGAATGAGGAGGAATCCATCAATGAATACTTTCGCAGGTTCTCCACTGAAGCTCACTAGATTCCGAGAGTGGATTCAAAATTACTGAGAGGAGTCTTTCTTAGAAGGCTTCACCCATGACCTTCTTACTCATCACTGATGTGGAAGACGGTTCGCTCCTACACCAATCTTGTCCATCATGTCGAAGCTAAAATCTCTGCAGATGAAGCCATCAGTGCACACAAGGAACAATTTTTGTGATTGTGGGATAAGCATAATAATAATGCTAAGGATATCGATCAAATCTCACAGTGAAAAATTTAGGACCATAGAGAAATTGTGAGCCTTGATCAGAAAAAGAATACACTCCACTCAACAGTTCACGTGTCAATATCCTAAGGACCATCAATGATGAAAAGGTTATTCAGCGGCCAGGACCATTAAAAAATCCAGATGATGGAGACCAGTCTCAATATTGTCATTTACACCAAGCTAAAGAACATTCTATTGAAAAATATTTTCAATTTAAGGAATAAACTGAAACGCCAAGGTCACTTGGGTCACTACTTGCAAGAATGACATGATGGGATCTTGAAAAAAATTGTCATGCTTGTAGAATGAGAAGTAAAACTCCAAATTATCTTCCTTAGGTAAAAGACTGGCATATAAACTCTTAATTTTATTCTAGCAAATTTTTTATGTTGCTTTAACCTATCATTTCAAAGAATTTTTCTTATTCTCTCATGAAAATTTTGTGTAGAAAGTCCATTGAGTGCAAGCAGCAGACATAGTTTCCTTCCTTACCTTTGGAGGTTGAGCCCAGAAGAGAAGACTCGATGAGATGATATTGTGCTTCTGGAAGACGAGCTTAAGCGACAAAACTCGATGGGAAGCTACCATGCCCTTGGAAGTTGAGCCCAAATCGCAAGACTCGATGGGATGAAACGATACCCTTAGAAATCAATCCTAAGAAGTAAAACTTAATCAGAAGCCACTAAGCCCCTAGAAGTCTAGCCTAAGAGGCAAAACTCGATGGGAATATATGGTACCATTGGAAGTCGAACCCAAGAGGCAAAACTCAATTGAAAGCTACCATAAGCTTAGAAGATGAGTCCAAGAGGAAAGTCTCGATATGAAGCTAGTAGTGGACCAGGTCCTCATTAAAAAGACTCCAACAGAGTAAGTGATTAAAAGGATCTCCACCCAAATATCTCATAAGGCTACAAGTCTCGGAAGACACAGGTACATCAAAGTCCTCAGAAAGCTACAAGCCTCAAAAGACACATGCACATGAAAGACCTCAGAAGGCTACAAGCCTCAGAAGGCATACATCAAATACCTCCAAACGCTATGAGCCTTAGAAGGCACCAGCACATTTCAAGCTCCTAGAAGGTATAAGCTTGGGAAGATTCAAGTTTCAAAAGAAACACACCTAAGAGGATACAAATCTCAGAAGGCAAAAGTCTAAAAATTTATGTGATTCTTTTTATATGTAAAGTGCACGTATTAACGTTAATTACGGAATTCCGCATGATTGAGAAGCCACACAAGCTCAGAAACAACATCAAAAAACGTACAAACAAATTCGTTATCATCATATACAAATGCCACATCAAACAATGAAAGGCTACAAAGACCAACAAATACTTATGCAAGGGTTACAACAAATCATCTTATCTTTGAGTACAGTTCGTACTGCCTCCTCGAAATTACAATACTTCTTTGATCTTCAGGAGGGCTTCAGATTTCATCACCAAAGAAGCATGAACTCCCCCTTAAAGGATAGCAGGAAAACTTTAGCATTATGTATTTTCATCGGAATGTGCAGCAGCAATAAGTAAGAAAATCTTGAGTTACATGCTTTGCCGGGATGAGGATAAATTTCTTCATCTCAGTGATGCAAATGAAGACCTTATTGCTTTCCTTCTACCCAAGACGGGGATAACTTTCTCCTCAAATTCAAAAAGAGGACGACTTTCTCCTGTAGCGCAATGCAAAAGAAGATCTCGTTGCTCGCATGTTATGCAGAGCGAAACGACTTTATTCTACAGCTTAACGCAAAAGAAGATCACGTTGCTTGTCCACTACAGTGAATGGGGACAACTTTCTTCTACACCGCAACGTAAAAGAATATCTCATTACTTGCCGACTACACATGATGGGAAAACTTTCCTCTGCACTGTAATGCGAATCAAGATCCCATTGCTCACCTGCTATACAGGACGGGGACGACTTTCTTCGACACAACAATGAGATGAAGATCTCGTTGCTCACATGCTACACAGGATAGTGACGACTTTCATCTACACTGCAGCACGAAAGAATATCCCGTTACTCACTTGTTACACATAATAGGGACAATTGTTTTCTACACTGCAATGAAAAAGAATATCTCATTGCTTGTATGCTATGCAAAACGTGGATGAATTTTCTTTGCACCGTGATGTGAAAGAAGATCTCGTTGCTCACCAACTATGTGGGACGGGGATGAATTTCTCTTGTAGTGCATTGCGAAAGATCTCGTTGCTCGTTTACTACACAGGACGGGGATGACTCTCCTTTGCACTACAACGCGAAAGAAGCTTATGTTGCTTGTCTGCTACGTAGGACGGGGACAACTGTCGTATGCATTGCAACGAGAAAAAACATCTCATTGTGTGTTTGCTACGCAGGACGGGGACAACTTTTCTCTACACATCAACTCTAAAAGAAGACTCGTTGTGCGTCTGCTATGCAGGACAATGATGACTTTTCTCTACACTACATTGAGAAAGAACATCCTATTGCTCGCCTGCTACGCAGGACGGGGATGACTTTTCTCTGCACCGTAAGGCGAAAGAAGATATTGTTGCTCGCCTGCTATGCAGTATGGGGAAGACTTTCACTTGTTGTGATTCGCAAAAGAAGATCTTATTGCTCGCATGCTACGTAAGACGGGGACAAATTTCCTCTACACTGCAACATAAAAGAAGATCTTGTTGCACACCTGCTACGTAAAACGGGGACAACTTATGCAACGCAACGAGAAAGAAGATCACATTATGTGAGTGTTACGTAGGATAGGGATGACTTTACTCTGCATCACAATGCAAAAATAAGATCTCGTTGCTACCATGTTATGCATAACGACGACGAATTTCTTCTGCACCGCAACGAGAAAAAAAATCATGTTGTTTGCCTGATATGCAGGATGGGGACGACTTTCATCTGCACCACAATGTGAAAAAAGATCTCGTTGATTGTCTGCTATGTAAGATGGGACTATTTTCTCCTTCATAACAACATAAAAGAAGATCTCGTTGATCATCAGCTACACAGGTCAATGACGACTTTCCTCTACACCTTCCTCAAGAAAGAAGATTCAATTGGTCGCATGCTACGCAAGATGGGGATGATTTTCTTTTACGTCGCAACATGAAAAAGGATCACGTTGGTCGTCTGCTACGCAGAACAGTAATGACTTTCTCCTTCACAACCACTTGAAAGAAAATCTCGTTGATCTCCTGTTACACATGTCAGGATTATTTTCTTCTCTAAAAAATTATGGATCACCTGCTAGGCAGAGTCGGGAACTACATCTCTATTCTCATCTCTTTTGTCAATTTATAGGCTAAAAAAATACTAATATTTATGGCTGAAAATTAATATTTTTCATTAAAATAGTAATTAAAAAAATACTAATATTTATGGCTAAAAATTAATATTTTTCATTAAAATAGTAATAAAAAAATAGAAATCTACTTTAATTCTTATATTATTTAGCCTTCCACCTTCTAGCTTTAGATCTTCCACCCTCCAAATAAAAAAAACAAAAAAAAAGATCGGCTTTGCCATTAAAAATAAATTCTGGTATTAACGATGACTTTTTGTCATTAAGGGTCTGTTTGGGGCAGGTGTAAATTATGTATAATTTGCTTATAAGCAAATTATCCAGATAATCTGAAAATCTGCAAGATAAGCTGACTTGTTGTTTGGGGGAGCTTATGTAGAAAAACTTATTAACAGTTGTTGCTAGATAAATGATCATTCTGCCTCTGTTACTATTCTTATGTTTTATGTCTTCTATTGTCCACAATAACTGGAAGTAAAGCAGTAGTGGGCATAATTGTTAATACCATATTTGGTTAATGCAGAAAAAGGATTTACTGTGCTTGTTGATATGTAAATATACGAATTTTTCTAATAATTTCAGTTTCATTTGCTATATCTCCTACAAGGGTTTTTTCTGGAGCGACAAAAATTAGAAATCACGTGAAAACAGGGTTATGCATTGGGGTCGTGAGATCGAGTAAAAGTATTTGGGAGTGGATCCAAGTGGCAACACCAAAAACACTTGACATCTAGAGGGCTGGAATGAGCAAAAGCAAAAATAAAAAAAAAATAAAAAAAAAAAAGGATGGTGCAAATGCTTACAGTGGACGGGCTTGGAGAGCTTCGATCCCCTCTTCTCCCGGGATCCTTCAGTCTTCCTCTGAGAGCAAGGTTTTGGATGTTGTTTGAGGTTTTGGAGAGCTTCGAGCCCTCTTCCTCTCCTCTTGGAGCGCGACCGGGACAGATTTAGAGAAAACTCATGAGAGAAGAGGAGGAGATCGGGACAAGACGGGATCGGGGTCGAGGGTTTGAGGGTAATAATCTGGAACGATAAGCGGAAAGTGGGATTCCTCTTGCGGCCGAAATTAACGAAAATTTTCAAAGGAGCGGCGTTGAGTGATTTTCTACTGTCATTCATACGCGCGAGACAAACACTCGTTTTACATTTTAAAAACTCTCACCGCACTAATAAACTGCCTCAAACGGTCCTAAGAAAAAAATCACATTTGGTATGCCGTTCCTAATTATGGCCAGCCAGCGTGAAAAAGAAAATAAAAAAAAAAGAATTTCAATTTACAAGGCGAGGATCAATTACAGGTTGGAGAGTTAGATGAAAGTCCACGCCTTTTTAACAAATTCGCAACATTAATCTTGATTCACCTTTTTAAGTAAAAGTTATTCAAGCATCAAATAAGAATCATGCTGAGCTTTAATACCAATAAATTTACAAATTTACCAATTCTATGAGACACCCGATGATATAAAAATTATTCTAATCCAAGTGAAATCAAGTCCAGATCAAACAATTAAACTATTTTTAGAATGTTTCTGATCATATTTAGGAGGTCCGATGAATGTTAAATCTGATAAGTTCATTGTCGAATTTAGTGTCTCGACGAGTCAAATCCAATGAGCCTAAGATCGCTCAATTCCAACATCATTAAGACACTCAAACGTTCATCAAACGTCGTCTAATCGGGGAAACTATCCAGACCGTCCGATCGAAGTGGCTCATACTCTTGAATTAATTGTACCATAACTTTATAAATAAAGCTGCACCCTCTCATGAAAAGGGAGGAGAGCTAGAGGCTTGAGGAAGAGCTTAAAGTTTTAAAATGAGCTAAGTTCAGCACCACTTCTATTGTCGTCGACAACCGGAGACCGCATTCGATAATCGTCGGTCGTCATCGACCATCGTCGATCACTGTCAACTATCATCGATCGTCGTCGACCTCAGGCGACCAACACCTATTTGTCGTCGCCGATCGCTATCGATCACCATCCGTTCTTTGCAACAAATTTAACCGCACGTCGACGTTATAACTTAGAAAATATTGTAACTCTTTCCTACTCATAGGACAAGTGGTTGCAATTGTAATAATTATTTTATAATGGAACTTTTTAGCTAGGTCAGACCCCATGATTTTTCCTTTACGGGTTTTCCACGTAGAAACTTCTAGTGTCACTACTAGTCGTTTTCTCTATTTGAGGGTGTGTTGAACCTTCATACAATGCTAAGACGACATTGTATTACCCTATTGCCACACATTTTCTAGGACTCATCAATATAAAACTATATATTTGTGATTTGATTTTACGTTCATATGCAGAACATTGAAATTTTAATGTTTAAATTTTTAAATATTAAAAGAATATTATATAAATTTATGTGGAACTTATTAAACTTTCTAAAGATTTGATCATGGTAAGGACGTGTTAGAGTAGAACATTTATTTTATCTATATTTAAAAGAGGGCAAGCCTATCTTTTAGTTTAACCACTACTATTGGACTATTCTATTTAAAAACATTAAAATAAAATAAGTACTAATAAAACATTGTTTTATTATTGTATATAAGTATAGTAAATGAATTATTATCATATAGATACATATTAAAATCAATTATATTTATTATAATTTAAAAGAATTTTTGTGGGCAATAAAATTTAAGATGCTTACACCATTTAAATTAAGAAAGTTTAAATGGCCTACCCAAAGTCAAAGTGCAGACATGGAAAATAAATTTTCATCCTGCTGTCCGGATGGTCAACCACCGATGGCCACGTCGCCCTCCGATGACGTGTATAGCGACGTGGTCGCCGGTGGTTGGTCATCCGGACGTGTGTTGTCTAAACCGAATATTTTTTCGTAGACATGACATTGATGTTGTTGTTACCTTTTAAAGGGGCCTAAGACACTCTTGAATTATTAAATTTAAAGATACGTTAAAATTTTATATTTTTATGGGTAAGAACAGTTTTTTTGGTGCACCGTTGAGCTAGTTTGATGGTAGAAATAACAAATGATGTTATTATGATAAAAGATAATTTTATGCTGCATAAGATTAGGGGTGTAAACGAGCAGAACGCGAGCGAGTAGAGGCTCAGCTCGTGTTCGGCTCGTTTATATTTCGAGCTCAAAAAGTGTGGTTCGGCGCGTTTGTTTAGCGAGCCGAACACGAGCTGTTCACGAACAAAGAATCGTTTTGACAATCTTAATCACACAGCCATAAGATGTTAAGGGTTGAGTCAAGATTTAAAATTTGTTATTCATATTAAAACATCACTTAAATCAAATTTAATATTTTTTATTCTATTTTTTTAATTAATACTTTTATTTGATTAGAAATCTTTGTATCCTTGTAGTGGATTAATTTTTTTTAAAAATACCACTCATCAATATATATATTTATTTATATATATAATTGATGAGTAGTATTTCGAGTCAAAACGAGCCCCCACACAGTTCGTGTTCGGCTTGTTAACTTGGCGAACGAGCCGAACACGAGTTGTTCGTGAACAACGAGCCGTTTTGACAACCCTACATAGATGAAAAAAATTGTGTTATTTTAATAGCAAAAATAAGTGCATATAATTAATATGAGAAAGATATTTGAGTCATGCAAAGGAAAACAAACTCATTTCCTTGACCCAATTATAAAATACAAATATTTAAAGGAATTAATGTAGAGATGGTCCACCTACAATATGATGGAAGGACTTGATCATAATATGTATTTTAGCATGGGCAGATTGGATTATGAAATGCAACCGTTAGAGAAAGAAATGGCCAACGCATCATGACTCAAAGTATGAACAAAATTGAAACTGATTATTGGCTCATAACAAAAGGTAAGATGAAGACAATTACTTAAGAGTTTTAGTTTACATATTTAAAAATTATTATATAAAACTTTAACTTTAATTTTTTAAATATTAAAAGAGTATTATATAAATTTATGTGAAAATTATTATTTGCATAAAAGAAGGTAAAAAAAAAGGCCATTTTTCACTTATGTATGGCTAACCAAAGTATTTGGAGAGGTTAGTCACATGATAATCAACTTCTTTCTTGGTTTTTAAATAAGTAGCTTAATAGAAGTTCAGAGAGCAACATTTGATATTTAGATTTGCATGTTTAACATTTTTTTCATGCATTTTTATGTCAAGGGGGTTTGTTGTAAATCGCACATAAATCATTTAAAGGAGTTACATGAAGTAATTAGGAGCTTTGTTTGGGTTTTTTTTTAAAGAATCCCGGAGGAAATTTTATTAAATCAAAACAAAGTGTAAAATATTTGGCAGGATGATCCCTACTACACACAAAGTACAACACACATAAATGAAAACCTAGGGGACCAGTCTCTAGAATACAAGTCATCCAAAAGGGTTCCAAGAAAAAGAAACACACCAAAAATAAGCAGATCAAGCCACCAAAAAAGTAGGAATGCGTAAGAAGCAAAGACAAAAGCGCAAGAAGAACTAGCATGAATATGCAAGAATCTAAGACAGAGCAGAAACAACCAATCAAAAAGTAACCTGAAGAAGTCAGAATCCAGAGTAGAAGAAGTGATAAAAGAGGATGAAGAAAATACAACAAAAAGAATGAGAACATAAGATAAAAAGGGCAAAACTGAAACCAACCTAATGAATCAAATTAAGTTAAGGAAGAACGCACAGTAATGGCCAAAAGAGCAAAACACAACCACCACTATCGAGACCACAATGAAGGTCACAAAGCCCACAAACACTAAAAGAAAAGAGCAACTCCACAATAAAAAAAAAAACCACCCACAACTAGCAAGCTTAACTAAATTGAAAAATAAACACATAACCAATAAAAGCCAACCCGACAGCTAAAATCATCACCACAAAGCTGACAAACCAACGTAATACAAAAAAACATTAAAAGGGAGAGAGATAAAGCCAACACAATACAAAACATGGATGTTACCCTGTAAGCAAAATGAATCAGATCCACAATTTAAAGAAATGGCAATACAAAAACAATACAACCAAGATAAGCATAAATGCACCCATCAGCAGGGGAATACAAGAGACACCAAAATAAACCCGCAACCAACCAAGAGAAATAAAAAAAAAAAAACCCCCCTCAACCGAAGCAACCAAGCAAAACAAGCTACACCCAAAATAAAATAGAACAACCTACGCATCAAACAATAAAAATTAACAAGATCTAAGATTGGGAAGACCAATTTTGTGTAAGAAAATCATGTCTTTTAGGTGCTTATCCAGGTCAATATAGGAAAATGTTTGAAAATTTTGAAATCTAAGTTAGCCTAAAATTCAGCACAAGAATTACCTTCCCTAAAAAATATGCGACATCTTCCAATTAATGGAATTCGAAAGATAACGAATCTTACGCAATAGATAGAAAAAGTGACAATTAGTAGTATCATTCATACCAAAATTTAAACAAAGTTGCATCACTAGCTTAGCATCTAATTATAAACCCAAATTACAGAAATTAAGAGAAACAGCTAAAATCAAGCTCTCTTTTTGAGAAAAGAATTATGTATAAGTAAGAGAAGAAGTAATAATCAGATTAGCAAGAGCAATTATAAAATTACTCACATTGTCTCTCAACCTGTCACCAAAACTATCAGAACTATTAGACACCGAGTCATCCCATTGGATTTCACCCAACCCAACCAATGAGCAAACCAATTCACCTTAACAAAGTAAGGGTTAAAAGGCTCCAAATCCTGAAGCTAAACCAAGATAGAGGATGTCGAAAGCCCTTAAAACTTTTAGAACCAATTAAATTTGGTATAATCAAGAGGTGAATTTTATGATAAATGTTAAAAATGATAGAAGATTGATTCCTATTAATACTCTGATGCATCGAACTATTCCTAGCATTCCAAATGAACCACAAAATAAGAGATAAAATAATATGAATAGTATAATTTCTAGAAGTTTTGGGAGTAAGGGCTAACCAATTACATATAAGCTCATTTTGAGAGACATTAGGTTGAAAGAATGAAGATTAAACCCATCCATTTCCAAATGAAAGTAGCAACACAACTTTGAACAAAAAGGTGTTAAACACCCTCCATGTTAGAGCAACATTGGCATCTAGAGGCTAAAGAAATATCACCACGTTGAAGTTTACAATCAAAATGTAAGAAATTATGTAAGATCTTCCAAGATAAAATAAAAAAGGATGGAGAAAAAACAATGCCCCATAGGGGGTAAAAGTTATTATTTATCTCTTTCTCAGTATGATTGAATTCTGACTTCTTTAATGAAAAAGCAACCATTAGCCGAAGCAGAAAATAACATTATATCATTCAAATCCTCAAATATTTTAAGTTGGAAGATCAAATCAACTAAGCATGGGGACATGAACACCAGAAGTCATTGGATGCTCCACATCCCACCACTGAAAAATTGATGAACCTTCTAAGAGGAACCAGAATGAGAATTAAGTAAGAAGTCTAGAGAGCCACACCCAAGCCAACTGTCTTGCCAGAAAAAGACGTCGCCTTTACCCAAAACCCACTCAATGAAAGCCTCTACAACCCATTTCACTTTATAGAGCGTTTTCCAAACTGAAGAGTGTTGTTTGATTAATTGATATAAACATGTATTGGAAGACTCATACATTTCTATAAAGTAATGTTTTGTCTATAAATGCTTGAGCTTTTGTTACCCATTAAGTTAATGAAAAGCAAAATTATAATGGTTGGTCATGGCGCTAGTTGATAAAAAATCTCTTGAAATGCGAAATAGAAGTGTTTTAAAATTCAAAAATGTTCTCATTTCTATAATATTGAAGAGTGCTAAAGTGTAGTGCCAAATTTATAAATGTTAAAAACGGAACATCTTCATAACCCTCTTAAACATATAGAAAAGTCTATCATATGAACTAAAAGGTAATTTTATTTGTAAATTTGTTATGGGCAATTAAGTTATTATCTTAAATATTGCGTAAAAGAGCATTCCTAAGAGAACACCCTCTATGATTGATCAAATAAAAATAAGTGATTAAAACTTGAAATGAACCTGTATTAATTAGTTCATTTTTCTATTGGGGTCTTTATTAATAAACAACTCATAAAAATGTTATTAAGCTCTCGATAAGAATTGGCAAAAATTGCATATGAGAATTGTTACATTATGGCCTTAAACTTTCATTTTAACAACTCAATCAAATATAAACTTTTATCATCGCAAAAACTTCCTGAATTTTCAAGAACCTTATATTATTTTAAACCAACAATGACAAATATGTGCCAATTCATGGGTGTAAACTTAACCTAAATCAATAATAACCTGGTCTACATCTTAAATAAAGAGCCATACCTAATTTAGTTTATTATGATGCAAACAAAGTTCACATCAATTTGATTTATTAGATTGAAAGAGCACAACCATGAAACCATTCAATTTAATGAAAATTTAATCCTTCTATTTTTTTTTCCTAAATCTAGCCAACTTTGATTATTAATTCTCTCTTCTTTTGTACATAACTACTATTTTTTGTTACACATATACTCATAATAATTTATATGTGGCTAGTTGAGTTAATCAATTAATGAGCTTGATCAAGCTCAATTCGATAAATGACTCATGGGTGGACTTTAATGAACTCTTGGAGCAATCCCTAACTTACCCCATGAGCTCTAGAGCCAACTAATTTAAGAAAATTTATATAAAATATTTTTTTTAAATTATATTCAAATTTAAAGTTTGCACCACTTTTCATATCTTAATCTCAAATTAAAAATATCATTTCTCTTTCAGAATAAATGAGTCAACTCGTGAATTGGCTTAAACACATATAATTAAGCACGACCTCATGCAAAAATAAAATCAATTAATTAGTCAATTTCAAGGTTAAGTTGGCTATAGCTTGGGCTTAATTCAGCTCATTTACACTGCATAGACTATAGACATTAATATTTGAGGTAGCTCTAATAACAATAATATTTTTTTTAGGTGATGCAGACATACTAATACATAGGGCTGTCAAAACGGCTCGTTGTTCACGAACAGCTTGTGTTTGTTCACGACCAGCTTGTGTTCGGCTCGTTAAGAAGCTCGTGTTCGGCTCGTTAATTTTCTCGTTAGAGAAAAATATATATATAATTGATTAGTAATATTTCAAGTCAAAACAAGCCGAACACAAACGAACAAATATTTGTTCATGTTGTTTGTGTTTGTCTCGTTAACTTAGCGAACAAGCCGAACACGAGCTTTTTAACGAGCTGAACGTGAGTTATTCGTGAACAACGAGCCGTTTTGACAGCCCTAATTATATGGAAGTATAGCACAATAAAAATGGAAAAGCTCCATTTCCCTTCAATGCATGCATAATTTCCTTAGCTTATGGGTGGAAAGCTTGTCCTCCTGGTCCTTTTTTTCTAAATAAAAAAGTTATTGGCTTTTTCTGCATTTTCCCCAATAATGAAATATCAAAGGAATCGTGCATTATTAGAAGTCAAAACCATGCGTCATATATTAATATATTACACGTCTTTTGTGAATAAAATACTGCTCTAATTGATTGGTTAGATGACATCTAATCCCTATTTCAATTAATTAATTAATTATGATTAAATTTTGAAATCTGACATAATTAATTTGAGTTGATTAATTATCTATATGTTTCGGCCTCATATATAATAATGGTTGTAGACAATGATACGAGCCTCCAACCACCCTAATATGTATAACTATTCGATTTCGTGCTGCAAAACAAATGCACTCAGGCGGGTTCGAATCCTTGACCCCAGGGGACTTAGAATTGACTTTGCAGATGTCAACTAAAAAGTCGTGGCAAACAGCACACATATACATTGGATCGGTGAGCTTTGAACATGAGGTCTTTTAGTACGGAAAAAAATGCCCAACTATCGGATCATGATCTCATCTCCTCCTAGCTCAGCTTTTAGATCTCCGCGATCAAATTCAACTCGAAACTGGATAAAGATGACTACATTCCACTTGCAAAATTCACCTACTTATGTTTTGGAGAAAAAAAACTTAGAGAATAATATAAAAAATTGATTACTAATATTTCAAGCCAAAACGAGCCGAACACGAATGAACAAATATTTGTTCATGTTGTGCATGTTCGGCTCGTTAAATTAGTGAACCAGCCGAACACGAGCTTCTTAATGAGCCGAACACGAGCTGTTCGTGAACAACGAGTGATTTTGACAGCCCTAATTATATGGAAATATAGCACAATGAAAATGGAAAAGCTCCATTTCCTCTTCAATGCATGCATAATTTCCTTAGCTTATGGGTGGAAAGCTTGTCCTCCTGGTCCTTTTTTTCTAAATAAAAAAGTTATTGGCTTTTTCTGCATTTTCCCCAATAATGAAATATCAAAGGAATCGTGCATTATTAGAAGTCAAAACCATGCGTCATATATTAATATATTACACGTCTTTTGTGAATAAAATACTGCTCTAATTGATTGGTTAGATGACATCTAATCCCTATTTCAATTAATTAATTAATTATGATTAAATTTTGAAATCTGACATAATTAATTTGAGTTGATTAATTATCTATATGTTTCGGCCTCATATATAATAATGGTTGTAGACAATGATACGAGCCTCCAACCACCCTAATATGTATAACTATTCGATTTCGTGCTGCAAAACAAATGCACTCAGGCGGGTTCGAATCCTTGACCCCAGGGGACTTAGAATTGACTTTGCAGATGTCAACTAAAAAGTCGTGGCAAACGACACACATATGCATTGGATCGGTGAGCATTGAACACGAGGTCTTTTAGTACGGAAAAAAAAAATGACCAACTATCGGATCATGATCTCATCTCCTCCTAGCTCAGCATTTAGATCTCCGCGATCAAATTTAACTCGAAACTGGATAAAGATGCCTACATTCCACTTGCAAAATTCACCTACTTATGTTTTGGGCAAAAAAATCTTAGAGAATAATATAGAGAATGATAGGATAAAATACTTAAAATTATGGGACATATAATTATTTAAAATTAAAAATAATTGAATCTAGAGAACAATTTTTAATATTATTTAATGTAAAACATCTGTTGTAATTCTAAAAATTTTATCTCATCACTATGACATCAATTATCATGTAATATTTAGAAATATTTTTTATTTTTTTTTTAATTTATTTATCTGATTCACCCCAATTTAAATCAATAAAAGGAAAGTAAAATTTATATTAAGACATTAACATCAAAAAATAGTTATAATGAATTTGAAGATTTTTTAGATATATTTTAAAATAAATATAAATCTAATTAAAATTTTATTCAGATGTTTTCAGCTCTTTTATAATAAATAATTTTAGACTAATATTTAAAATAATAAAATCATAATTTTGTCAGTCTATTTATTTTTATTTGTTTTTTTTTTAATTGTTTTTTTTTTAAAATAAATTTGCAGCAGTTTATGTTCTTACAACATATTTTTGTTTGCCGAGCTAGTAGCCTCTTTCATGAAGCAATTGCTCTTTCCCCAAGTGGTAACTGCCTGGTACATTTACATAGAAAGTCAAGAAAAACTGCATTTTTTTTTATTCTAAAATTAGGAAATTATTAAGACGATGATGATACTTTTGTTTTTTTTTTGCTCTAACATAAACAAATTTTATATATTCAATAGTTTCTCATTGTTTTAATTAAAATTATTCAAATCTCAATTAAAAATCATCCAGAATTTTGATTTAAGCAGAGCTTAGAGAAGGAGTTGAACCCATGTTATATATTGAAGGTCTAGAGAACATGGCTCACTCCTACAACCGCCAATCGCCTTCGACGATTGCTTGTCTGTCACTATCGACCACTGCCAAGTGTCACCACTCCTTACAGAGAAATCTCTTACAAATTCACAATATGTGATGTGAAATCCTAAATTAAGTTGTGAAACAGTAAAGCGCTCTATGGAGCCGTACGTCGTCTAGTACATTATGCAAAGAGACATTTGAAAGAGAATGTAATAACACGCCATGTAATAACTACTTAAAATCATGCTACATTTAAGGAGGACGTACTCGATAATTTTGAGTTTCATGCTCACAAAGGTCACTCATCCAAGATAATATGAGAAAGGTACTCAATTTGTGCTCTTTTTACAAGTTCATTATGACTCCTTCAACTTTTGTTGGATGTTGAATAATGTTTGAATTTTTGTTTTTAATTCAAATCCGTTAGCATGTCTAATTGTAATTTTAAAATTCCTTTTTTCAAAGAGCCATCTTACTTGAATATTCGGAACGATTCAGAAAAGAGGACGGATCGAAAAAAACGAAATAAGACCAAAATTAAAAAGACAAATTTAAAAAGAAACATGGAGAACTTATGTGCGATAAACATCATGTGATATGTCAAGAGTGTACATCCAAATAAAATCGGAGCAATACACATTGAACTGAATATTCACAAAAGAATACCTACAAAAACAACTTATAACCTGAGAATCAAAATTGTGTGTTTGTTTTGGGGTCAAGAGCAACTTCCAAAGGGACATATCCCTTCGATCAATTTCATCCTGAGAGATGCCCAAGAATACTCTTGATTAAAGGAATTATGCTTAAATTTTAAGTGATGACTAGTCAGAAGGTGTCACAAAGGATGATTATCTCATAGGAACATCTCGACGTTTTCAAAGCTCATGTCGAGCCATCAAGGAAGAGAGGGAGTCTCTCACAATCACAAATGGGTGGCGGCATGTCGACGACAAAACCTATGAAATAACTAGGTCATCTCATAGGATCCAAACTATGCTTTCAAGTCAAACCGGACCATAACGGAAGAGAGTGAATCACTGTATCCAAAACAGACGTCGATCTGCCCGCAAACAGAACCTACGAGATGACATTGACGAAGTGCCAAAGGAGCAACATGGCTCAAAGTGGGTAAGCAAAGGGATAGATTAATCCTGATCTGTTAGAGATAGGCAGGTCAGGATATCACAGATTAGTCATCCCAAGCTACTAAGGTCCTAAGTCTACTTAGTCGTAAAGTTATTTAACCTAACTAGACCAGAGACCCCTTACCGGCAATCCATAAATTGTGTCGTCCAAGCAAACCTCGATAACCCTAAGTCAAGAGAAGGAAAATCTAAATCTTTTGACCCACTATAGGTAGAAAGTAGAGATGGGAATTATAATTGCCAAAGTGGTGAGGACACCGCTAGAATGGAAAGGGAAAAGAGGTATGTCTACGAAGCCGAAAAGCTCTCACAAAGGACTTAATCCCCGTCTAGGTCGAGGAAGCCTCTAATGCCCTAAATGCACTAGAAAACCACCAAAGTAGAAATCTATGTTGGGCAAGTCGAGTTAAAGAAGTGCGAGAGCTTCTCCTCGTGACATGCAATATGATATCGTTATCTATACAAGTCTTAATGTGAAGGTCCTATTAGTATGGCTTGGGTTATGCCAATGCTATGCAAATAAGTTTAAATCTGACTCGAAAATCATGCGATAAGTTAAAAGTAATTTTGAAAAAGTTAAGGTATTTTAAACCTAAATTTTAATTAATCTCTATTTTTATTATTTTTTAAGAGAATTTATAATTTTTGGCCTTAGAGAGCCTAGATTATATTTGTAGTGAGCTTAGACAAGCTACAAGAAAAGAACGAGTAATTGTCAAGCATACTGCACAATGTTAGAAAGAACGTGCTTGTAATAGTGTAGGTTGTTGTTACGGGGGATGAGTAATATGACTCATTTCAAATGGGTTCAGTTGCTAAGAAGCATGACTCGAGCTATGTGAGAGTCGTATACCCGAGTAGAGGTGCATCACTCACTAGGTTGGTTCAGAGGCTATGAAGCATGATATGTTGCTAGTTTCATGATGACAAACCTGCGACGCTCCAAAGTGGTGTCGTAGGAAAAGGTGGTGGTGTAATTCTTGTTAGGGAGATTTACAAACCAAGTAGGCTTGATGTGACTCACGTTGGGGAATTCCTCAGGAACAAGTAGGGTAACTCTCGTTTGAGAGAGACATTGGTAGCTCAATCTATATAAGATACTTCCATCGAACACTTGATGAGAAGACTATATTGGGGATGTACTGTAAGTAGCACCCCACTTAGTCGCAAATCAACTATACAAGCAGAGTATCATAGTCAATATGTCATGCCTCCGCCAACGAAGTAATAAGCGACATCCTTGGGGAAATCAACAGAGGGCTAGACTATAATGATGGTCTACCCATGAAAAAAAAATTTAGTTTTTAAGCTAAACTACATCTGTGAAAGGATATGCACCAAATTGATTCATGATGAGCGGTACATGCATGTAAGCCTCGCTCATATGAAACGATTGGAAGGTGCATGTTCATCCAACCCATGAGGAGTGGGTGATCTACTTCCAGACCCTGTGTAAAGTAGGTTGTCGGAAGGCATGATAGAAGAAGAGCATGGCTCCTCTCATTTTGATTATCGGCGGCACCAGGTACAGTTTGCCCTATGGGACTTCCACCTTGCCTTGATAATGACCAAAAACTACATTATAAGAAACGTAAAGCATATTTTGCACATATCACTATAATTGAATATAATTGATTTGACATGCAAAAGACAATCCGGTCTTGAAGTATCCCAATGGAGCATGAATCCGTTAGATCGCTGAAATGTCTTGACCGATCGACATGTGATTTGACACAATAGTGAAGAAAGTCGTCTGAGTCGATTGGTGTTAAACACTTGAGGTGTTCCAACCATAATGATATCGAGCTTATTCGACTCATTTACCTATTTCATGAGGTTATTCAGAGGGTGTTGAGGGGTTATAGATAGGTTATAGAGATGTTACTGGAAGGTATAACACAGATATAACCCCCAAAACTCTCTGAATAACATCCGATATACGCAGCTCTGCAAACTTCTTACGTGCTCAAATTTTTCTCCTCAAATATATCCCGTATAATTTTCAAACTATTTAAAAAGAGAAAATCAGTGATTCTTTATTAAAGTTAAATTCATCATATAACTCATGGACTAGATATTAAAGTCACAACAATAAACACA
This sequence comes from Phalaenopsis equestris, assembly GCF_001263595.1. Lineage (NCBI taxonomy): Eukaryota > Viridiplantae > Streptophyta > Magnoliopsida > Asparagales > Orchidaceae > Phalaenopsis > Phalaenopsis equestris. Next base: position 1,353,007 of record NW_018164692.1, read on the forward strand.
TAAAACCAATAAAATATAGGACGAAATGACACCTTAACTAAACAAACAAGCCTAAGAAAAATTTAATAATAAATAAAGAATTATGAACGGCTCAAAAACAACAGAACGTAGAAACAGTGTTCAACATTCGTTCATCCACATGCAAATCATGCAGTGCTCAGATTACCAGAAGCCAACAACGTTCAAAATTATGTGTTCAAATGTGCAATATATTATGCAATCTGTACGCATAGATTCAAGAATTCAAAAGTAATAAACAAATGAAACATACAAGCAAAACAAAACACATTCATCGTAACCTGGACTTCAGCACAGCAAAGAATTGAATTATTTAACGAGAACGATGACGTCCGATGCTTTATTTCTTGAGAAAACCTGATTCTCAATTAGAATCCAAGAAAATCCATCATACTTTCCTACTAATTACATTCCTAAAAAGAAAGCTAGATCAATCAATTAAAGGAATTCAAACTTAGCCCTAACCTTAACAGACCAACAAAAAAAAGAGCGAAGAGAGATAGAAGAACCGAGTCTATGAACTTGTGAATTTGGAAACTGCCTTGGTGCCTTCAGAAACAGCATGCTTAGCAATCTCCCCGGGCAAAACAAGTCGAACAGAGGTCTGGATCTCCCTGGACGTAATGGTCGGCTTCTTGTTATAGCGAGAGAGGCGAGATGCCTCCTGAGCGATCTTCTCAAATACATCATTGACGAATGAATCCATTATGCTCATCGCCTTGGTGGATATGCCAATGTCGGGGTGGACCTGCTTCAAGACCTTGAAGATGTAGGTCTTGTAAGACTCGGTTCCCTTCTTGGCCTTCTTCTTCTTCTTCGTTCCGCTGGAAGACGCGCCGTCTTTTGATACTGGAAGCCGTTTCTCCGCCGGCAGTTTCTTGCCCGCGGGAGCTCGCTCCGCCGCTTCACCCTTCTCGATTTCTTCCGTTGGCTTCTCCGCGGCTGGTTTCTTCTCCGCGGCCGGCTTCTTCTCAGCGGCGGCCTTCTTCTCAGCGGCCGGCTTCTTCTCAGCGGCCGCCTTCTTCGCTATTGCAACCTTCTTCTCGGCCTTCGGTGCCATTGAATCGAACGATCACAACACAGAGACGAGGGAATGGATTTGGTTGGTGGAGTGGATTTTGAAGGAAAAATACTTATATAGGAAGGCGGGGAGAATTATCATTGGGTGGCGCGATTTGATCCGGATATGTACGCTGCCACTTTTTAGACCGTTGATTTTATCTTGTGGACAGTCGTGATGGAACTTGTATGATTCGGTCCATGAAACTTATCGCCGAAGCCTCTTTTTAGCCGTCAGTTTCTTGGAATAGTCGGAAAATTTAAGCTTTGTCACAACAGAAATAATATTTTTAAAAATATATATATATTTTTATGCGTAGATAAAATATCATAAATATATGAAAACATAAGATTTAGATATTAGTTATATAAATATATATGCATTTAAATGGAACGGCAATAACAAATTTGTTATTTTCAATTTGTAAAACAATAAATTGTTGTAAGTATAAATTTGTAATTATAAAGTTGTTATGAAGGAAATGCGTTCTTGTTTTGTAAGCTCATCGTGAGGTTAAGCTCTTTAACAATTCCTATAGTACAAATAGGGGGAGCAATGATTGCTATCATTCTCTGTTGAGATAGAACTATCATTCTCTGTTGAGATAGAACTACTCCTAAAAGGGTTGTTTAGCTGTGACATGAATTTACGTTAAATAAGATTTATCAAATCTAATAAATTCGATAGATGAATCTCGTCAGTGACGGCAGAATAAATCATAATCCACCTCTTAATCAGATTTATTGACTCGAGATTTACATTGCAAAAGAGGCTGAACGTGCGATTTAGACGGAAAAAGGTTTCATTTAACGGAGCATTAGTTTTACTTTGTTTTATTTTTTTTTTATGTTTGAATGTATTAAATTTGGGTTAAATTCATGACTAAGTTCTATTAAAAGTGCTAGCAAAGAACCCCTTAAGAGAGAGAAGTGGGATCACTCAAAGCAAAAATTATGTAAAACTTAAGGAGCTTTTACATACATAATAAATACCACCCAATTCATATGATGTATTTACATATCAACAACTACAACTTTTTTTTTTTTTTTACATTTATACCACAAAAATTTTTCATATCACATAAAAAATTTTACCCTTTTTTTTTTTACTTGTAAAAAGTGATCTTTTTTTTCATGTATTGGTAAGGTGGTATAAATATAAAAACTTAAGTTTAGATCTTAGATATATAAATACACAAAAATAAATAGTAAGTATGTAAATCTTTCAAAACTTAATTCCTTTAGATGGGTTTCACCTACGCGCTAAGTGATTGAAGTCCTGCTTGGTCCTGGATGACGCTCTACTCGTCGTAAAATAGATGATGAAGTCACACACTCCATGCTCCTCCAATATAGGGAAGAAGCTCTGCTAGTCGGAGAGGATGATGAGGACGTTGGAGTTTGGTCTTCCCCAAGGTAGGATGAAGCTCTCCTTCCACAAGGAGAGAATGTCTCGCCTTCAAGCGGCTTCTCCTCCAAGGAATCCCCTTGCTTACACTCTCTTTCCATTAGATGTTAACTTAGTCGAGTATCTCCAGCTATACAGCCTAGGACATGTCTTATGTCCTGTATGGATTACCATTGACTTTTTTCACTACCATTGAGCATGTGACTATGCAACTTAAAAAAAGTCAAATATTCTTAGCAACAATCCAAAAGTTAGACAATTACATCTCAGAAGAAAATGCAAAAGCAACCTCAGAAGCAATATTAAAATTTGTAATGTATCAAGTAAGAGAAAGATATACAGATAATACACCATCACCGTGTACAAATGTCACATCATTAGATTGAAATACTACAAAACTAACACACACCAATACAAAGGCTACAACAAGTCGGCTCATCTTCAAACTGTGACGGCATCGTCTTCTCAAAATTTTAGTAGTTTTGTTGATCTTCAAGGGGACGAGATTCTCCAGATATCACCACTACAAGCACAAGAGAATGTCCCCTAGAAAGTGAGACAGCAACACGGGAATCTCCCCTAAAATGTTTGACAGTCGCACGGGGGTCTCTTTTAGAATACAAAGTGCGTGGTGGTAAACTAAAGTAAGTCTCTTTCAGAATACTGGGCGGAGCAGATTTCCTAAGATATTAACATCACACCAAAACAGAAATCTCCTTCGAAATGTAGGGCGAATTTCACCAAATCAGCATCACAACAACACGAGAATCTCCTCTGGAATGTGTGACGGGAAAACATTAGCTTTTCACCGTCTCCTCCAGAGTGCAGAACAAGGTTCCCTGCATGTCAACATCTTCGCAATTTGAAAGAAGACTACGAAAGAATATCCCAGAGATCCTACTGAGCAGGGTCGGGGATAACCTTTAGGACAACTTTCTGCTACTTCTTTGCAAAAGTAGGTTGAAAAAAAGAGATCATAGATCATCTGCTGGGCAGGGATTGTGACAACCTTTTTCTAGCTCGTCATTTTTCTCATGAGAAATCCCAAATCACCTGTTAAGCAAGGATGAGGACTTCACCTCCTTCCTCTTCTCCTTGGCTTATTTATAGACAGGAGAAATAATGAATTTATTTTGTGGAAATCTAAATTAAGAAAAAAAAATCCTTTTAAAAAAATGGTTGAAGAAGGAAAAAAATCCCTCATATTTTTCTTCTTAATTATCTCGATTCAAATATGCTTTATTTTCTTCCCAAATCAACCTTTGATATATATATACACACACACACACACACACACACACACATATATATATATATATACATACATACATATTTAATCCATGCTAAATATATATATTCCGATTTTACCACAACCATGATATTTACACAATTAACCAACAATTATGTTTACTATTATTAAAGCCCACGCGCATTATAATTAAAGCTGACTTCTAACAATTCTGTTTCCTGATATATATATACAAGCATTTCTTCAAGAACATAAATTCTATTTACAAGCAAAGACATGAGGCCGTCCAAGGATTCTATCAAAACCCCCTCTAATGAGCGGCTAACATTTTATGCAATTTAGAACATCTATAAAGAAAGATCTCATGTGACCCCGATGTGGGTCCACAAATCAAGAGAAATCTCAACATTTCCCAAAATAAATACAGCAAAATTTTCAAATTTCTTAAACAAAAGCCACGCTAACTTTATATTTCCTCAAAATGAAGTTTACAAGTAAATTTTCAAACTCCCCATCAAGTCAGAGCTATGCAAACTTCACACTTCCTAAAAGGTGAAACACATGAATTTCAAATTTTCATAAACAGATATATTGAAACCTCACATTTTCAAATACCTGCTTTGGGAAAAAAAAAATTCATCCAAAATCCAAAATTCCATCCAAACCAGCACTTAATCGAGCCTAAAACAATGTTTTTCATATCAATCAAAAACATTTTTTTTAAAAGGCAAAACAACATTTCAAAACTTCTAGTTCGGCATTTTAAAGCTCAAAGACAACGTTTAATCAGCCCAATATGAGAAATCATTGTTTAAATCCCTTTCAAAACATCTCAATACATCCATCAATTACTCGTTGCAAGGCTTCATTTTGTAAAGAGAAAAGAAACGAAATAGCCCAAAAATGGTCGAAGAGGTATGAAGTTCTTTGCAAGCTAGGCTAACAGAATGAAAAGGAGGAAGGGAGGATTCTTACCTTATGATGAGCAAAAGGATTAAACACAGGGATCCCCAAACCAGAAAGAGAGCTCCAAGAACACCACAACAAATGCACACAACCAGAGAATATCCGAAAACAAGCACAAAATTTCAACAACCTCGAACCCTCCCTTTAGAGGGGTTTTAATAGCCAAGGTAGGGGAAGAGATTAACTTCGACTTACCTGGGGGATGAGCCGAAGCCGAGGGGGACGGGCAAGTGGCGGCAAGAGCTGCAGAGAGAAGTGGCGAGCAGAAGGCAGCAGGAGGGGCGGGAGGGAGGAAGCTTTAGCCAGGGGAAGTGGAGATTCGACCTGGGCCATAGTGGGGGAACCTGGGGGCGAATCTTCGCAGAAGATGAGGTGCGGCCGAAGGAAGGGAGCTTGGCTGGGTTCGCGAACGGGAAGAAGGGGGGGTTGCGTGAGTGAACGGATTTAGGGATTTAGGAATTTTTCTCTTTTTCTTTTAAATGTTTAATATTTAAAATTTCACAATTCACGCGTTATCGCTTGTGCATGAAACCATTTTAAAATTGGTATTCTCCTTAGCTAAAATTGACATTTCAGACGCGCTTGTGCGTTCTATTTCATCATATGAAATTATTAGGTCAACTTCATCGACAATTAGGTCAAAAATGTGTCAACTTTACTTTTCTTCAAAAATTGGGTTTGTGATCTATCGTTTCGAAAATTGATTTAGATTTGATTAATTATGAAACCTTTATAGGTGTAGGTAATGTGAATTGTGATATTTATGTGTATCAATTGTCCGAAATATGATATTTGTGTGCATGAATGTACAAAAGTCATAATGGGTTTCCTGAGGCATTTAAAGTCTATGGGAACTATTTTTGGGCCTCCACATGCTGGTCCTTAGCCCTTGCAACTAAGAGTTGAGTGAATGGGACCACTCATTTGAAGCCTCGTAAAAGAGCTAGGAGATTGTTTGAGTTTCTAAAAGAGTGGACCATCAGTAGTCCTCTAGGATAGCCAATAGAAAAGTCCTAAGGTTAGATCCTAGGTTCTAGGATAAAAAATCAAAATCTCATCGAAAATAAGGTCAACAAGACTTATGATCTGCTTTGTAATCTGACTCTCAATCATGATCATCCATTCCTTAAATGTAGTAAAATATTGTTCTTCTGCTTTAAGAAAAACACCCAAACTTTTCTTGAGAAATCATTAATGAACATCAACATATATTTGGGGTCACTTTTAGATGTTATTATAGATAGTCCCAAAAGGTCAAAGTGTGCATAGTCTAATATTTCATTAGTATTGTGAATATTAATATCGAGCTTAACTATTTTCTATTTTTTAAATGCATGATGCTCACAAAACTTCAATTTAGTAATGCTTTGATCATTTATAAGTCCCCCTTCTACTTATTTCATCAATCTTATTCTCACTCATCTTCTTAAAACGCATATGCCAAAGTCTAGTTGCTTCATCTTCTAACATGGATAAGGTAGTAATTGTTATATTATCTCTCACAACAGAGCCTTGTAAGATATATAGTTTGAGATCATTCTTTTATCCCTTCATCTTAATAAGAGACCCTCTACCAACCTTCAAAACTCTACCTTTACCAAAATATTTATGCCCTTCAGTATCAAGTGCAATTAAAGCGATTATATATATTTTCATCCATATTTTACATCTCCAAGTGTTAATGTCACCAACAAACATCTTGATTCTAACAGTCCCGACACTTATTGTCTTTTAATGAGCATTATTACCCGTTAATATATTACTTTCTTACATTGTTTCGTATATTGAAAACTAATCTCTATTGGGACACATTTGAATCGTATAAGTTGAATTGAAAACAAAAGCATGACAAGGTTCTCCATCGGAGACAACCAGGAGTTCACAATCATTAATAGCTTCTTCAAAAATAAGTGTTTGTCGTTCTGATTTGAAGTTATTTTTTTATTTTTATTCTACAATTTGTAACATTCAGATTAAATGTGCCCCTTTTTCTTAAAGTAATTGCATATATTATTTGAATTTTTAGATTGAATCTACTTTTTTTTATCAACACTAGAACTGCTCTCTTTAGTTCTACTTTGAATGACAAGGCTTTCTCCTTGAGCAAGAGGTCCATGCACAAGCTACTTCATCTTCTTCTTAGAAAATAGAGCAAAATATACTTCATTTAAAGTAAGTGTCTCTCGACCATATAAGATGATATCTATAAACGGTGTACACAAGAAGGCAGTGTGCACAATAAAATTAAGGTCAAATTTTATTTGTCATAGTTAACTTCGATGGCTTCCAAATCATATATGATTTCCTTAAAGACAGTTAACTGATCTATAACAGATGCGCTTTCTGTCGTTCAATGAGACTGCAAATGTTGCTTCTAGTGCAACTTTTTGGCCAGTCTTTACATTGTGAACAATTGCTCTAATTTGAGCAACAATACAGCAGCAGTCTTCTTCTTCAAAACGTAATATAGAATATGATTTGATAGATGAAGATAAATTTGAGAAAGAGTCTTTTGATCTTTACATTGCTTCTCCTCTAGCATCTATGATTATGACATCTTTTTTGAACTCAAGTAGCACATTGTCTAGATCCATCTATGCTAAGATTGCTAGCATCTTAACTTGCCTACTAGAAAATCTAGTATTGCAATCTAAAAGAGGGATGTCGCACTTTATTGTTGCCATCGTCGAAATCAAAACTAGCTCGGATATCACCTGTTAGAACTTTATATTTAATCTATGTAATAAATAATAAAAGAAACCAAAGAAAGAATACTGAAATTTTACATGAAACATCCAAGATGGAAAAAAATAACAGACAGGGGAAGAGAATTCACTATAACAAATAAGCGATTACAAGTGGAGATTATTTTGCACAAAATAAAAGAAGGATATTTATAAATTCAACGATTCCCTTTTAAAAAATAAATTAAAAAGAGCCAACAAAACAATAATACAGTGATTGCAATCTAAATGTTATTATAAGTTTGATATAATGATCGAAACTTTGAATCTGTGCGCTCACTGTTTCCTTCTAGAACCTCAATCCACTTGATCATAATTTTCTTATGAGACGATAAATGAGACCCGCAAGATTCGATTCACAAATTTAGCTCATTCCAAATTTTGATATATAATTAATGTTGAATAAAATAATATTTAGTCCTATCTTTATTTAAATTGGAATTGAATTTGCTAAACAAGCATACCTAATACTTATATAAATTGGAATTAAATCATTTCAGAATTAGTCAATAATAGTGTAATCCATTCAATATTCTAACTTATGTTTTTTTTTTTTTCTCTGGAAGAAATTTAATTGAAAAATTTACATACACAGCACTCAAATCTTATGAAGTTACGTAAATTTCAATTTTTACATGCAAACCTCTCTACTTATGCATGAACTGGTGTATGTCAAATTTTAAATATTAAGATGGTAGTATGTTTTAAGTGATAGGTAAGATTTGAGTGGTATAAGGGTAAAATATAAAGTTTAGGTATTAGATATGTATTTTATACTGATTTGTCCTTGAATCACACCAAATAGGTAATGCGTTCGGAAGGGAGAGAACAAAGTACGTAAGAGAGAGAGAGAGAGAGAGAGAGAGAGAGAGAGAGAGAGAGAGAGTTTTTCTTGCTCCCAACAAACGAAAAATTGAGGGGTCCTAGTTTACATTCAAAACCTTCTATTAATTGGGAATATTCTTCATAAATGATATACTTAGGCATATATCATTTCTAGACCTCTTAACAGACATGGCTTGTCTTGCTGGCCATTTCCCCAATAAAATTGGGGCCTTTGATTGATCTTCTAACTTACTAGTTTTAGGAATGGGGGATGCCTCCAATAATTCTCGTACTCGGCTCTCCGTCTTTGGTCTTCCATACTCAGCTCATGGGTGTTCGACCCATGAATAGTTGGCAAACTTTTGTCCAATCTTCTAATGTTCCGAGTTAACCTTTTTGTTGTCTGCCCTGCCTTTGGAATCGCCTATCCGACTAGTTTGCATTGGAGGATGCAGCGAGAGCTATTCGGTCCTCACTGATCTAAGTAGCAACTTGTCCTTTATATATATATATATATATATATTAAAAGAATGGTCGTAGGCTATTATACGAGCTCCCAGCTATCCTCATATATTTAATTATTCTAGAACCGCCCTCACTACTAATAAACTGGTCAAAGGGGGATTTGAACTCGTGACCTGAAGGGACTTACGACCTTCAAAGAGGCTGTTCTACCAACAGTCCACGGCTTCCGGCACAACCACTTGTACGTTATATAAATACATAGAAATTCGGTGGTATGTATGTACATGCCCTCAGTTTAATATCTAACCATCTTTAGAAGAATGTAAATAACATTACTAAAATAAATACATGCAACAAAAAAGAGCTTATATAAGGCAATTACTAATGCAAGAACAATATCATAATTAATTCAAGTCAAACTCAAAGAATACATGAAGAAAAATGAAGAACAGCAATCAAATTCCTCATAGTTTATAACGGAGCAAATAAATTAAAACAACAACAACAACAACAAAAAAATAGAAAAGGTTTACATTTTGCTCACAACTTTGTTCCAATGAAAACATTTCATAAAAATTAAATACATAAAAAATTATCACAAAACATATTGCGCAGCTTCAATTCTGTTCTCTCTCAAATCTCCCCTCTCCCCCTCCATCCTTCGCGAATCATAAGTCCTTCATCCAAAAAATAAATGTAAATAAAAAATTAGATTTTAATATAAATATGCAAGCTTTTTTATGACTATTAATTAGCAAAATAAGCACTCACCATAAACGAGATTAAGAGGACAGAATTAAACGCCCAGAGGCTGTTTAATCCTAACCAAAGCACTTGAAAGAACAGAAAACCTTTCTGATTCCAGAGAAATGAGAACATTTCCTGGCCATGCATTCATATTGGGCCCGCTCATCAGCAGCGAAATCCTCATCAGTGACCGCCGTTACTGCAATTACGACGGTCATGATAAGCGCGCAGAGGATGATTGATTTGAAGTACTTGGCCGCCTCCATTTTTCTTCTTCCTTTTAACCGACTCTTGTCTTTCGCTTATGCGAATGAAGGGAGGAATTTATAGTGATGGGTTGTTGTTATTTTTAGGGTTTTGGATGAGCGGCGCAGGTTTTGTTTTTTGGTTTTTTTTTTTAAGGGCATATTTTGTTTTTCTTAAAATGGGAGGTTGTAGGGTTTGTATCGTTGGTTGACTACTCTTCAAATTTAGTAATTTGTTTTGAAAATCTTGGTACCATGAAGGAAAAAAAAAAGTGTTGTTTTATTTAGATTTTGAGAATTTTAGGCATGCGGTTGTTGGTTTCGTATGGTGTGGCGGTTAATTTTTATTGGTTAATGATGCTGAGATTATTGAAAGTCTTTGTATAATCAGTCGTATGTCTCGAACTAAACTAACTTCTTTATTAGCTTAGCTTGGTTAGATCAAATACTTAGAAAGCTCGAATTAATGTGTTTGGTCCATACCTAAGATTTAAATCATTGAATTGAGTTCAATCCATACCTAAGATTTAAATCATTGAATCGAGTTCATTGATGGCATGCCGATCAAATCGACACCCAAATAACGCCATGTAGCCAAACCCATACTTATTAATGTAGTCCAATCATATTTGATAATTGGCCATGTAATAAACGTGGGTGATGAATATCACAAGTTTCAATATAAGTGCAAAGGATCGAGAAACATCGTGAACATTATTCCTAATTAAGAAAAATGCATCAACAGTGTTTAAGGTAATAAGACAAACCTTTTAGGGGAGGTTAAAATTGAAATCCTATAAGAGAAATTATGGCAGTATTTCTTGAATGAATTATACACTAATTAATGAGATAACAAATACAATATTCTTTCATAAATAAATTATAGGGTGGAATTGTTATTTTCATTAGAGGATATGTTCATACCTTTGTAAAGTCATGTCCTAAGTCTAATCATGATCCAATATGATAGTGAAGATCTCTAGGTTTGGTCTATTACATGATCCAATATAATTTAGCCTTTCATTTTGCTCTCGCACCTCCTGAGCCCATAAGTAAATTTAGTTGCTCTGAGCTAGTCTATATAAGTGAAGATAACAAGCTTGATTTGTGTTTTAATAGAAATTAACCACAATAAGTTGTTGCAAGTTGCTCGAAGGTATACTAAGAGGGGTTCATATAGTTAGTTACAAATATATTTCTTCATGTAAGAGTCAATTGTTAGCAATATTAATACTTATTATGAGATCTAACATAATATTTGGTTCTTAAGAGTGATTTCATCTCAATCTAAGTTTATCATATTCTTAAACTCTTTGTAAAATATATTGGTTTTGTTGATTTTAGCATTTTTTGTCAGAATTTAGATTAAACTAGGAGCCTATGATTATTCAAATGTTAGCTTAGTTTGGAAACTTTGTTTGAATTTTGGCCTAAGCCAACAAAGTTCAACTTGGAGATGATCAAATACTACCATTGTATATATTGCATTGTTTTGAATATGTCAAACCTAATACATTGTTGACCTTAACAAGATAAATCATACCAATTATGAAGGTTGGTTTATTTGTCATTTTTAGCTAGATAAGGGCCCTAAAATTATGCAAGTGTTAGTGTTGCTTGTATCAAAACACAAATACTAATGAATGGTGAATGCAAATAATCAATGACCAACTTGTCTGTTATTATCGTTGCCCATCTTTTTCAGTAAAAGTATGAAGAGATCATGATTTTCTCGTATCAAACAATAATGAAAATATTTTATGGCTTATTTTTCATTAGCACAACTATATGTGAAGAGGGAGTAAGGCTACATGGGTTTCCTAAAATTTATTGTGTCGGGTAGCAAAATCATGCTTACTGCAGTTTATGAGGGGCTATAGAAGAAGGATTGAGTATTACATTGAATTTCAATCTAACAGTTCACATATATGTTCCATGCATCGTCGTTATATCATTTGAGATCATTGATAAAGCTAAAATGTTTGCTTTTAAGTTGAGACTTCTGCAAAATCTGAGGGTATCCATAATATGTTCCATGCATCGTCATTAAGGTGTTGAATTATAAATATAATAAAAGTAATAACAATAGTAAATACTAAGGTGAAAACTAATCTTATATAAATAGATGAATTTATACATATGATTGCTTCTTGGGCGAGCATATTAGAGAGAAAAACAAACTCCAGTGTTGGAAGTCTTATGAAGGCACAAAACTAACAAATAATCTCCATGATAAAAAAAGAGTTCAAGATAAAGTAGCTTTACAAAGAACTATTTTTTACATATGTTGACTTCAATACAAATGGATTGAAAAGTAATGGATGATCTATTTCAATGATGGGAAGATTATAATTCCAATAAGTGCAATAACCTGATTGATACATTAATTGATACATGTCTTTTTAATACAATGAGTGCTATTATAATTTGTATTTATATATCTACTTGTTTATTCATGTGATGCCTTTGTTTAGTACCATAATATTTTTCAAATAACATTGCTCGGTGCATTATTGCACATATGAACATGGATTAGATAAATGATAATATTTGTTAAAATTGTAAGAATCAATGAAAGGTGAATAATGCAATTTATATTAACCTTTACTATCAACCTTTTAAAGTCATTTAAATTTTGCTTTATGAAAAACATTTTGCAATGTGTTATGCATCAAGTAAAACCTTTATGTTTTTTTATAGACTTTTTTGACACCCTTTATTAGAACAAGCATTTCTTGCTCACTAGACTTTTGTTTTTCATATACTTTTTTTTCTTTTTTTTTCTTTTTTTTCTTTTTTTTTTCTAGAATTCCTTCTTATATGGAGCTTATATTGTTTAAAAAGAGAAATCAAAATTGGATTGAGAACTAAAGAGGCAACAAATGAGAACATATGTCATAACAATTGATTTAAGAGCATGTGTAATTATGAAATTCCTTCACTATGTAAGATAGGTTATCATCCCGTTATCTAATAATCTATTGATTTTATTTCATATGCGTTATGTCTTTTTTTTCATATGGGTTTCAATGATAAATTTATAATTTATTAGCATTTAATAATGTAAGTTTTGGTACATTTTAGCTTTTGCATTCTTGCTTATTTTTATGTCATTTTGAATGACAGTCATGCTAAACCCCAAACCAGATGACAAGACAGGAAAATGAAGCAGCGAAGGCGCTAGAGGCGTCACTCTACCAAGAGCACAGCGCGGCACGCACAAAGACAAGGCTCGCGCGACAGGGATGAGATCCCAGCGAACTCTGTTCATTCTTTGGCTTAGTCCTTCTATTTGAAAAGAAACAATAACAAAGTTCAACGCTGTTTGGTTGCGCCTTTCTTCCTTCTGATCTAGTCAAACTTCTAATTCAGTGAATGCGGAAGTTCCATCGCTACTTTTCTACGCAACCTTGGCCTCGAGTTTCCATTAGGAACACTTTCATCCGACTTGACTACGCCATTTGTGGCTGCTACTGAAGTGGCAACTAGATTGCCTAGTGATAGTGAAATGCTAGTGAAATGCTAGATCGATTTCAGCTAGATAGATCAAGCTTCAAAGTAGGAGCTCCCATGGGAGTTGGAGGTGCGGGATAGATCTCGTTCACTCTTGAGTTGAAATGTATGCTCGCTTGCAGCAATCTTGCGCAGTGGATTGTTAGCCAGTAGTTTTTTCTTTGCTACACACCTTTACTCTTTTAGAGAATGGAAGCCTTAAGCCTGACTACTTTCTTTCAAGACATGATTGAAGGCAAGGCTAATGCCCTGACTCCTATAGACCTAATCCTAATGCAGTAGCTATGCTATCCGTTCTTACCTTAAATGAAGTGAAGTTAGCAACAAACTTTCGAATCTACTGAATTGAAGATAGGTCGGCTGGATAAGTTCTCCAAGGCCCCAGAGTTACCAGCTAAGTATCTGATGAGAGGAGTCTCTTTCATGGTTTTGAATGAGAAACCAGTGGTTGAAAGCTGGAAATAATAAGAAAGATCGGATTCGTCTTTTACCGCGAAACGTACTGACTCATTTGTGAAAGTTTCTCAAACTCAAACAATAAGAAGAAAAGAGATCCTATATGAAATGATCGTTGTATAGAGAATAGACAATCTTTTCACTAAACAGGGGCGGTGAAAAGAAAAGGCGAGAGTTTGATTTTTCAAAAGAAAAGGAATCGGTTAGGGTTAGAATTTGTTTGGAAGTAATACCTATTGAGTAAAATACATAATACATGTTTCCTTACAATTTTGTCTTTTTGTGGATTCTATTATACTTATCTTTGATGTTGCATCATATGATATATATGCTTTCATGTTATTTATACAACCATTATACATCCATAATCATGAGTTGGTTATTAATTCATGTTGTTCATCTGATTGTAGGATATATATTCTACATGATATAAATGATGCTTGACGCATATATATAATCAAGGGCTTACTTAAAATGAATACATAATGGAATTTTGATTATAGCTCTACATAGGTGTGGCCTTGCCACATAAATGATAGCATAATGATGGAAGCAAGTAAAGAATGTGGTTTGAGTAAGCATATACTTATGTTCGATGTCAGTTGTGATGGCCTTATTATGAGTGGGGAAGCCCCTTGGGTGAATTAGATGTAAGAATTTAAAATTAATAAATGATTAATGAACAAAAAATATGACCAATTTTTATTTTCATATTATAACAAAAATGCTTAATATGATTTTGAGGTATTAATTCAAACTAAATCATCTCTTTACATGATCTAAGTGATAGACATGTTTAATCTATGTTACTAATATGCGGAGCCAAACATGAAATTCCATATAACATTGATCTGTCATGATTTATACACTGAAAATATAATATTATGATTGATATATATTCATACATGCATTGATTTTGATGGATTATTATCCATAATTCATGCATGTACATTGCATTATGTAGTTTATTTACTTCATTAATTATTATGTCAAGCCTAATTATTTACAAACATTTATACTTATTCCCTTTATATGAAATATAATACATAACATGTAATCACTTTATCTTCACTCTATTGTGAAAATTGTGGTATTAGTTTTTAGGAAAGTTAAGGAGGCTAAAACATAGAGAATGATTGGGTAAAATATACTACTTTGATCGTACATATTTCTCATTTATAATTATGCACCTCCACTTTTTGATGTTGTACATGATCAAATGATCATGACTATTGCATGGGATTCCTTTCAATGTAAATAATATATTCACAGAATGCAACTTTAAGTTTATTTTACTCAATAAGTATTGTTATATGATAGATCAGTGGCTTATGTTTGTGTACAAAAGCAATTGAAATTACATCAAATATAAATTGGATGTTTGAGGTGTGCTTTTTATGAATGACATGAACTTATTAATATCAAAATATTAAATTGTAGAACTTTTTTTCTCTACCTCCAATTCATTGAGGTTTAATGCATTTTAGGGTTTGCTTTGAGCTAAGCATTTTAATCTATGTCATAACTGCTTATTATAATGATTCCATTATCAACCACATAACCTTAATTATAATCATAACCATAGAAATTGCAGTGTGACCATCATTCACAAAGCTTACATCACAATCATCCATAATTGCCACATGTAAGATATGAGATTATTAAGATTCTAATTTTATAGAATAATTTTTTGTCATGTAATTATGTTAACAATCTTATAAGCTATTAAACCCTATAATGTTCACCAAAATTAGATTTTTCAAGTTTTTAGAATTCATTAAATTATTAAGCCCTCTTTTCAGCCTTCTCTTTATGTTAAAATACTAGCAAATGTATACTATTAAGTTTAATCTCACAACGATGCACATTGAGATTTTGGATAATTATATGAGATTTAATTGTGCATTAGTTTTTTTAAAAAATGAATTATAGAAGCTTGAAACGATTATAACTACCTGGAGTAAAACAATTTGATGCTAATATTTAAAATTGAGATGTTGAAAAGTGTCTTAACAATATAGCAGTCAACATATGGCCTATCAATGAAGCTAAAAGAGAGACTATTGGAACATAAAAGAAAAAAAAATCACCTATTCTAAAAAATTAAATTAAATTTATGTCAAATAAATATATTATGAAAATAATTTATTTAAAATAATTAATTAAAAAAATCTTAGAGAATAGAGAAACATCATAATTACTTCTCATTGCTTCTTAAAAAAAAAAAAAAAAAAAAAAAAAAAAGGAGAGAGAACACATGCTTATATTTCAAGAGACTTGATTTGATGAGCATTAAGCAAATTCCAAGTGTAAAGACATGTTAAATTTTTAAAGCTATGCATAATACACAACAACTTAGTATTAGAAGTAGCTGTAGAGTAATAAAAAGATTTAATTGCATTCTAATTATTATCTAATATCATTAAGCTCATAGTTCTTACATTGGTTAAACAGAGATGCTGATAAATGACCAGCAAAGTGAGGCATCTTAATCAATGTTATACATATATTTATAATAATAGAGAAATTGGAGGATGTAGGTTATGCAATTAGTGCAATACAAATAGAGCATATGAAATTATAATTAATGTGATAATAATAAAAATATTAATTAATTAATATTATTAGAATAAAATAATGATACCTAAGTATGGTATCTTTGAATCGATTACATTAATAACGAAAATCTTGAGTACGATTCACAAGCATTAGAATTAAGTGATTGAATATAGATGTACGCTGTGCGCAACTGGTAGCTTGTTGGTTGGCAGTTTCGGCGTAAGTCCCCTAGGTCCAGGGTTCGATTCCACCAGGCTCAAATTAGTACATATGGGGTGGACATACACATGTTGTCGTCCATCTTTTAAAAAAAAAGTGGACGTCGAAAATATTATGCGGAAAAAAAATAATACCATGATAAATTATATATAAAATTTAAAATTATGAATAATCTAATTATATTATATAAATTTAAGCATTATATAGCAAAAAGTCACATCAGCATGGTTTAACACCATATGAATAAGGATGTTAAAACCGATTGGTGTTAAAATTATGAAAAATATATTAATCAAAGATTATATTAGAGGAATGAGAGACCCCAGAAAAAAAAAATGTTTAAAATTAACAGTTTACGGAATATAAAATTAAAATCTCATTATTTTCTTGTTAAAAAAAAATGATGTTACATAAATATGATACAAAAAAGTGGGTAATTGTCGCGTGTCCGAGAATTTACGAAAGAGAAAAAGTAATGGGGTCTAACTCAATTGAAATGATTCAACTATTCAAATGTATTTTACAAGAATGTGTACGTCCTTAAACAGCATAAAATAATATTATAAGAATATGAGAAAATATTGGAGAAGTGATGACCACACGATTGCGATGATGGAAGGTCAACACCATGAGTTGTGTGATGGCAATGTGGATTTATTGGCACTGATGATGATGACCGCTAGACAACAGTGATCTAACAACATTAATAGAGATGTCGAGGTGACGATGACATGACAATAGTGATTTGATAATGGAGACCTAATCGTGGCAATATCATCACTCGGACACCCGTGGTATGAAAACAACTACCATAACAACTAAGCATTGGTGATGGCAACAACATTGTTAGTCATATAACCATGTTCTAGTGGTTGGTAGGTGAATGTGGCATGAGGATAGTGGGGGCCGAGAGATAGTTTCCCGAAGAAGACAATAGTGGTCTGATGATGGTAGTGACAACTGTAGTGTTGATGGCGTGATAGTGCTGCAACAACGAAGAATGTGGCCTTGCATTGGTGTCAGCCATGTGGCAGTGGTTCTATTGCTTGCTTACCTGAAAAAGGGAGATCCTGCATGGTGACAAAGATGGCCGACAGATAATGATTTGGTGACATCGATAATGGACAACAATAGCAAAGTCGATCAGGCTCTTGTGATCTGGAATATCATTAACTTGGAGATGAAGATCTTATAATGATGGTAGTTTTTCGGTAATGGTGGTCTGAATATAGCATTCAGATGGTGGCTTAACATCAATTGGTTGATGGTGGTCTTATAGCGACGATAGCTTGATGATGGTGGTCCGGCTTGGTGGTGGTGGTCTGGTGATGGTGACTTGTGGCTCAATGTCTGTCAAGAGTCGGTGGCAAGAATAGTCTGACAAAGTTGCTTTAGTACATAGGGGATGATCCAATGATGGTGGCTCAACAAAGGTGGCAATGGATTGGTGCTGTTAGGTGTTTGAGGTTTGGTGGCAATGACAACCCAATGATGAAGGTCCAACATGACGATGATGACCCATTGTTGGTGGTTAAGTGATGACGGCCTAACTGTGGCAAAAGTAGTTCGATGGTGATGAAAGTGGTGGCTCGACGTCAATTGGGTGTTGGTGGTCCAAGATGACGGAAAACTGCGGAGAGATAACCAGTGTAATGAAAAAACCCCCAAAATGAATATTATAACATAACATTGCATGATACCAGTCGGGATCTATCGATGGGAGCAACTGAGAGAGAGATGAGAAACATAAAAGAGAGAAGTGACCTAGGGTAACAACGGTCGAGCGAGGGAGGAGACAGATAGAAGGGCACGAGAAGAAAAAAAACCCTCGAACGCGGATTGAAGACGATGGTCGCGGGGTCGATCCCGTGGGTCGCGTCTATTAAAAGATGCCAAACTCCGTTTTCAAATATGTGATACAAACACACAGAATAAACAATGGAGCAGTGTTTTGAAAACGCCAAATGTGATTATAAGCGATGCCGAACAGAGCCTTAATTTAATCATCCTTAATTTAATCATCAAGAATTTTGCTTCTAATTTATAAAATTTTAAAGCTCTAGTGACTGTTTTTTTTGGGCACGTGAGTTAAATCAATTTATAAATGGTTTAAAATGTCTTTTGCAGGTCTCCAGCCGTGTCTCACAATTTATAAATGGTTTAAAGGGTCTGTTTGGCGCAGCTGCAGATTGTCAGCTTTTCAGCTGCAGGCGCG
>NW_018164692.1:1374069-1374810 GCF_001263595.1 Phalaenopsis equestris
AGCTCAACAGCGAAGTAGTATAGCTCATCATCCGCTGCAATACTCGGATCCTGCTCTAGAATAGCCACGACCTCATTAATTGATGTTTTCTGTACTTTATGGGGGGCATCATTGGAAGAATCCATTAGGCATGATATCTGGTTTCTGATTGTGGCAGCTCCACCCTTTTTTTTGCTCTCGAACCTAGATCGCTTAGAGCGATTCGTAGATTGAATCTCAGTTGGACCTGCACTTGGAAATTCAGGTGAATCATCTGATAAACTGACAGCAACATTGTCCTGTGTTTCACCAAATCCCGTCTCGCTTGGAGCGCATGCATATTTCCCTGTTGCAACGACACCCCCGAACATTTGGTCTAACTTCTCCTCCAACTCAGGTTCAATCCCACATGTTTTATACTTTTTAGCTGCTGGCACCACCTGGAACAAAAAACCCAAATCATTTTGTTCAGTCCTGAAAGAGAAGTATATTACACAAATTATGAAAAATAAAATTTACTTACCGCGAGCCTCTCTGCCCACCACTCTTCCGAAGCATCAATGGTTCGCTTTATTGGATCCCAACCCAAACCAGTTGAACCACGCTTTAGATCCTTCCAAATTTTCCAATCTTTCTTTAGTTGATCCCATTTGTTTTTCATTTGCAGCCTGTCGTACTCCCGTCCGGTGGAGTCTTTAAAATGTTTAATGATATTATGCCAATCTTATTTATTGAAAAAGGTTGTTGGTCTATTGCCCAGCT
>NW_018164692.1:1374910-1411020 GCF_001263595.1 Phalaenopsis equestris
AAGGAAATAAGCAAATTTATATATTTCTAAAGGCAACAGTTGTAATTCCAACGTGAAATCAATGCATTGAAGGATTGTGAAAGTAAATTATTATTGGTGCAAAGCATGAACTAACCAAAGGTACTGCTTCACTAAATCCAGAAAAAATATCTTTCCTTTTTTCTTTTTCCTTCACAAACTAATCATAAGTTCTACATGAACCAAAGGAAATAAACCAACTCTGTTTTTTTTTCCTTCACAAACTAATCAGAAGTTCTACACGAACCAAAGGAAATAAGGCAATTTATATATTTTCAAAGGCAGCAGCTATAATTCCAACGTGTAATCAATGCATTGAAGGATTGTGAAAGTAAATTATTATTGGTGCAAAGCATGAACTAACCAAAGGGACTGCTTCCCTAAATCCAGAAAAAACCTCTTTTTTTCTTTTTTTTTCCTTCACAAACTAATCACAAGTTCTACATGAACCAAAGGAAACCGCAATGCCACAAAACCACAAAACCGCAATGCCACAAAACCACAAAATCGCAAAACCGCAGATCCGAAAAAAAGTACTGCAAGATCTGCAACTTGGATGGACAATGCCAAAATGATCCCAAATCTAGGTGTACTACTCAGGTAAGAGTTAGATGAAGTAATTTCTCTTGTGCCACAAGAACTACCTAAAGCCATTGTTCGTTAAGAAGCAACAGATCCACGACAGGGAAGGAGGAGAAAAGAGAAATGACAGAAACAGGAAAGAAATGTGAAGGAGAAACCATCACGAACCGCAAAACGCAAATCCTTCGTCAGATCCTCAAAGAAAGAAGAAAATAGCTTGTCTTACCTTAGATCTGTCGGTCGAGGGACGACGAAAGAGGAGAAGGAGAAGGGGACTCGAGGGAAGCAAGGGTGGACGGTCAGACGCGGGGAAACAACGGGAATCACCGAGGGTAGGTAGAGGGAAAAGGGTAAAATTTAGGTCGAAAGCGGGAGAAGCCACAGATATCCCGCGGCCCGCCCCCCGCGCCGTAGCTAAAAAGGTGCTCCCAAACATAGCCTGGAACACGGATAGTTAAGAATGGAGTAATCGCTTCAGAACAAAACCGCCAGCTTTGTATCACTGGGAACGGCAGCTGGAATCCGAGATAATGCCGACCGCCTCGTTGTCTCCTACCTTCTGTCTCCCTTCGCGCCGTGTTATCCCCTCAATCTCTCCCTTCCTCCTCTCTCAAAGGTTCCAACACTGCACCCCCTCACCTTTCTTTCGAAACCCTAGAATTCGACCACCTTTTGCTTCAATCAGCGTAGACGCACCCAATATGGCTACTCCCCAGCCCGCTTTCCTCGATCACAAGGAGTCTGGCTTCCTCCGTTTTGTCAAGTACCACGGCCTTGGAAACGATTTCATCATGGTGTGCAATGTCATGCTTTTATTTACTCTGTTATGGAGTAGTTGTGTTTGATTGAATCTGCTTTGCGAATGGTCATGAGAACTAGGTGGATAACCGAGAGTCAAATGAGCCTAGGGTTACTCCCGAGCAGGCGATGAGGATCTGTAATCGCAACTTTGGGGTTGGAGCTGATGGTGTGATTTTCGTGTTGCCGGGGCTCAACGACACGGATTATACCATGAGGATTTTTAATTCGGATGGTAGTGAACCCGAGGTACTGTATCTATCTAGATTTGACATGACGACAATGTTTTGTTCATTTTGTAGTTTGTGTACATTCTTCTCCTTGTGTTTACACGGGTTGCATTCTTCTTTATGCGTTTTGTTTTCTCTCTTCTAAGTTCAAAAACTTGAACAAAACGTAAAATTTTAGTTGATGAAAACTGACGGATGCACTGATTAATTTAGCTTCAGAGCGCTGCAAATCAAACTGCTTATGCGTAGCTGTTTTAAGCAATGTGTCTCCCAGGATACCGTAGTTGTTTAATTGGAAGCAAGGTTTTAAAACATTTATATAGAGTTATTTTCTTAATGCAGTTTTAGAAGTTCAAGACAAATGTTTCAATGTTTATTTTTTGTTTAAATATTTATTTACTTCATCTGAATCAAATATATCTGAAAGTAATAAAAAGTATGATTTTTAGATGTTAATGCTAATTCTAAGGCATATATATGATAATGAATCCATTGCACTGAAAACCTTGAAAATATAAGCATTACATGTTCATTTTCTTTCGATTATTAATGAAGTCCAATTCTCTAGCGTGATAGTTCACTTCGAGTGTTGGAACCTTAAAAAAAATAACATTTTTGTTCCATTGAAGCTTAATGCTATCATGACATTATGGTTCAGTTTTAGACTTTTCAGTAAGTTCTATGTTTGTATTGAGGTTAATTTAAGAAAATTTTGAGCCGTTCTCGGTCATTGTTAAGTTAATTGAGGAAATTTCAAATATGGTTGATGAGTGTGGCAGTTGTTGAAATAAGCAGATACTGTGATGTTTCTATGGGAATAACTATGACTTAAATGAAGTTTAAGGTTGGAGTGATGCAATGAAAAATTTAGTGTGGACAATATAAGAATCTTAATATGAATTTTTGGCAAAATAAGGATTAATTGATTGATAAATGATTATAACTCTAGGATAGGAGTAGCATATGTTGATGATAAGGCAGTGAGAAATAGACTTGGTAGGCTTGGGCATTTACAAGGTAGAGTATGAAATGTAGACGTTAATAGAATAAGTTGATAAAGATAAAATTAATTTTGAAAGATTATGAAGAAAGGAAGGGGTAGAAAAAAGGTAAAATGGCTACAATTTGTGAAAAACTGTGCAAAACATGGCGGCTAATGTAACAATTGGAAATAATGAATGGAGAATGAGGATTCATAATATTGACCCCAAAAAGTTGGGATAAGTTTAATGCTGATAATGAGGTCAACTTTATCCTCATACGTGTGAGCTAATTATTTATGTTATTTGGCTTTTGGCTTCTTTTAAATTCACAGTATACCTTTTTCATCAAATGTTATAGGATACTATGGTTCTAGCGGCATACATTTTTTTATCAAATGATGTAGGATAACATTGTTCATATCTCCTTGAGACAGTTATTTTAATTCATATAAGTTTTCTGTTAATTTCTTTGCATCCAGATGTGTGGTAATGGTGTGCGTTGCTTTGCTCGGTTCGTTGCTGAGCTTGACAATCTAGATGGTATACAAAGGTAATTATTTGTCTTTAACTTGTAATAATTCTATTGAATAATTTTCATCATTCATAAAGATGATGTCTGTTGCAGTAAAAAACCATATATAATCCTTAGCCCGACAATCTTAGCAACCCCTCCCCTGCTTACATTATCTATGTAGCACCATATTTTCTCCCGTTATTGTATTTCATTTTTAAATTTTTCTTGTGCTGCTGTTTGCAAGACTAGAAAAATGAATGAAGATGCAAAAGATAACCGGTAGTTATTAGGTATTCAAAAAGTGTCATACATATACATTATTATTCATAAAAATTAATATTTGTCCAGAACAAGTGCTTCTTTGGAATTTCATGGCTAGTGAGATTAATGAAATTTTTTTGCTTTTATTAGTTAAAGTAATTTGCGGACATTTTTATTATGTCATTTTAGTTCCATTGAATTTTTTTATTTACAATAGTTTGAATTTAATTGTTTAGGAAGGGTCATTTATGTAGTATGCACTTGAGATTTTTTTTCTATTGGATTCCAGATGATTTATTATTGGTAATTTCTTGGCTTTCCTCTTCTTTATCTTCTTCTCTTATAACCCCAATATTGTTGTTCTTTCGTGCTTGGATTTTGCTCTTTTGTGATTGTTGGAACAAATTCTTCTCATTTCTCTTCCCTTATCCGAAATCTTTCCTCTCCTGCCAGTCTATTGGCTAACTTCCTTCTCCCACTATTCTTTTCATTTAGTCTATTTTGGGTATCTGCAACTGTTTGAAAAAATAACTGTAAAGTTGTTGCAGGAAATCTACTGTCAAGAAGCTGTAGTACAAAAAACTATTGTCAGAAAACAACTGTTCGTGAATCAGTATGTATGTTTGGAAAGTTCAGTGGTGAATCAGTTGTGCTATAATTATTTCTAAAATAAAGTCTAAAATACTTTTATGTGCATGTGTTAGCTATAAGACAATTCTTTCAGAAGAACTTTAAACAGAATAGCATAAATAAAATTTTAATATTACCGGTCATTCTTTTTCACATAGATTAATCGGGCACGCCACCTTTTTTTTTGTTTAACAGAGATAAACCTAAATTCACTAAAATAAAGACCAAGTTTGATATTATGCAGACCTACATTTTAAATACTAAAAACAATGAATAATGGAAGTTGTAGATTCAAGGATGCATGCTACTGCCACTGAAAGTATTAGTCTTCAAATTATCATTGAATTACATATAAACCTCAACAAAATAACCTCTTAAAAAAATTATCGCCACTTGTACGAATACATTCACAATCACAATTAGATTTTTAATTTGGTGAAGTTCATATTCGATGAACACATTACTCTTGAATGGATCTTCCATTGATTCTATTCCTCTTGCATGAACAGCATGAGAAGATGCTTGAATAAGTTTTTCGTACTCGTACCTATGGCTGTCAAAAAAGCTCGTTGTTCGCGAACAGCTCGTGTTCGGCTCGTTAAGTAGCTTGTGTTCGGCTCGTTCGTTAAGTAATCGAGCCGAACACGAACAAATTTTTAAAGCTCGAATTATAAACGAGTGAAACATGAACAACTCTTTGTTCGCTCGTGTTCGACTCGTTTTAGCTCGAAATTAATAAAAAATATAATTATTTATACAATAATATATTACATATATTATTTATATAATAATATATTATATATATTTTTATCTAAGCTTAAATCATAACATCTAGTGTGACAATGTGGTTAGTGTTTTTTTTTGTATACATTTGGTCCAAGTTCGAATCCTATAAATAATATATTATATATATCTTTATCTAAGCTTAAATCATAACATCTAGTGTGGCAATGTGGTTAGTGTTTTCTTTTGTATACATTTGGTCCAGGTTTGAATCCCACATTTTGCATCTATTTTTTTCAATATAATTCTTCCGAGCCAATTTCGAGCCGAATAAGAACACGAATATTTAAATCGAGCCGAACACAAAGACATTGTTCACAAGCCAATTTCGAACACGAGCTGATTTCGAACACAAGCTATTTCAAACGAGCAGAACACAAGCCAAGCCTGAGCTTGCTCAAGCTCAGCTCGTTTACAGGCCTACTCGTACCATTTGAAATAATCAGTTATCATCCGATTTGCTCTGAGGACATATGTAGAATCTTCTTCCCCGATTTTTGAGTAATTTACATTGTAATCCACAATGACAATAAATAATATGTTATGGAGTGCTAACTGATCATATCGAAGGGATGAAACTCATTCTTCATCAAAAATAAATAAGTTGATTGACGAAGATTCTATAGATGTGACGACTAAAGTTGTGTTTCATTTATACTGGACTTAGAGAGTAGAAACACCCAATTATTATGTTATAGATGGATTTTTCATGATTGGCCAAGAGGTTGTGTAGGTGGGAGTAACAACAATTATAAGAAAACGAAGATTCTATTCATTTTGTAAACCTAAAAACAACTGAGATAGGCAACCTATAATATATACTTTAGCACAACCTAAACCAAAAGCACCTAGTATCAACTATTTACACCTAGTATCAATCAAAATTAAATGAGGAATTTATTCATAAGATAAATAGGAAACTAGCGAAATAGCGTGTAGCCAATGCAAAAGGAAAAAAAAAGAATTTATAGGAGATTATATAGAAAATTCAAAGCTTATTCAACCTATATATTGAAAAAGTGAAGTGAGAGAGACCAAACATTCATGGTGGCAGAGCTTAAATCCTATATATATACATATGAAAATTAAATCTTCTTTAGGTCACACTATTAATTATATAAAACATTTGTAATGAGCTCTCTATGCTCTTTCATTTCCTCGGCTCCTTTTCCAACCTATGCCTGAGTCTACTATATCATGAGTAATCTCGAGCATTGTTTAACCTATTCAATACTAATACATTTTAGGTGGGACATATGATCGATCTTCATCTAAAATATCAAATTTAATATCATTATGTGAATGTTGACATCACATGAAATTATGTATCATCATTGTAGCCACAACTATTTTAGCATGTTTTTTGAATGAGTACATAGACATGTATCATTGAATAACCCATTTCTTCTTATAAACTCTAAATGCTCTCTTAATGACCCCACGTAACAAGTAGTGTCACTTGTTGAATATTTCTTTCTTCCCTCAAATCACTTGACTTCTCTTTTCAAAATGAAGTGATATTTTGCATCATGATACAACATCAAAAATTCTTGTTGCATAGTGTATCCAACATTTACAAGATAATATTTTCTTGATAGAAGTTAGATAAAATTAGTTCGTAGGCGACTTTGTTAAATGAACAAATATTTTAATGGCGACTATTCTGGAGGAGGCATGAAAATATTGTATTAAAGGGACTGCGACAAATTTAAAAGCATGATTATTATTGGCATTTTCTTCCCAACTGATCATCATGAAAGTGAGGCATATATTGAAGTCACATATTGCCGTTATATATTGTTTGGGCTAGCCACAATGACCAATTTTTGCACCTTATAACTACTGAGGATGCGAGATTCTACATGTGTTCCATCGATCGCTTCGATGCAATGCTTTATCATATAATAATTTATTGATATTCAAATTCATCTGATTTGCTAATGGAAAAAATTAGAATGTAATATATACCTTAAAGTATTATGTAGACTGACAATCATGAGATATCTCTATTGGCTTCATGTGAAATGATGTAGCTAATAAATTTATAACTTTGGAGGACAAGCTGATCAATGCATTTATACCAATAGAGAAATACCTACTAATTATTTTAGAGGAATGCTGAAATCTCTCGCTTGCTGCTCTCATAAATTTTTTATATGATAAAAATGTATAATTTTATAGCAACACTTCTCTTGATATTGTTCAGGATAATCAGCGGAGCCTATGATGAGTTTCTACCTTTTGCAAGAGATCTAAAAATGAAAGGTGTTATATAGATACTGCTATAAAATCTTCTCAGGTAGTGGTCATGAGTAACTTAGCAATCAATTTTTCTTCAATAAAGCTAGTGGTCATGGAGTGCTGCAAATATAGGATTCATAGTACTCATAAGTTTGACATATAATTGTGATAATGATTTTCCTATATTTATATTGGCTATTATTATCCATAACAACATACATTAAAGAATTCATTAAATATGTGAAATATATATTGACTCATTGTTCAATAGTAAACGAGAAGTGCACAATGATAACTAATAAGACAAAATAATGTTAGTGAATATTACAAAATAGTGCAACTATAATTATCTCCCAAAGTTTTTAAATTATTCTTTTTATACGATAAATTGTGGTTCTCAAAGTAAAAGCATAGATAATGAACCCTAGTTCTCAAAATAATAAAGTAGATAATAAATCCTTCGCTTAGGGATTATAGTTATAAACATCTCCCTCTTATTAACATTCTCAAGCAGTTTTGTAGAGCGCAAATAAGGAGAAATGTCTTTGAAGACTCATGATATGGTCTAGCTTAATGATAGCTTCAAAAGTGATGGTGGTGCATATTGCACACTTGAAGCAAATGTCATAGTTGTGCTTGCAATCACTAACTATGCAATTTGATTTCTTAACCAACTTTTGTTTTTTTTTTTCGAAACTTCTTTAACCCTGAGATGGCTTATGCTTCAAATGTTGGATTTAGCAAGATCATCTATCTCATGCAATGAGTCCTTAATGAGGTCATTTGAGCTTTATCTTAGATCAAAATTGTAAGGACCATTTGTAGCTTCATGGGGCTTTTGGCTTGGAGTCTATGCTCGAGCTTTAGTAGAAACAACACCACCATACACCTAATATGGTTTTTCTTCTGGATTGAGATCTATGCCACAATATCTAAATTTTTTTGGCATTTGGTACATTTGGTATTTCATTGAGTTCATGAACATAGATATTAACTGTAAGTACACACTTGAATGTTTTCTGAATAATATGAATAGAGTGTGCAAATTAAATAATTTATCTATAGTTTTTATTTTCATCATTCATCTGATGCATCAATGGTCTTTTTTATAGAATCGTAATCCAACCCAGTTGATTCTTGTTTTAGCTCCTTCCATAATTTTCTTTAGTTCTTAAGTTGATCCCATTTATTTTGTAGTTAAGTTCTATTCTACTTTCTACAATTCTCTCTTTGAAGTGTATCATAATATCCTACGAATCATCTTTAATAAAATAAATTCCTAGTCAATTGCCTAATTGCAAATTCTTCAAACACAACAACAATAAAACAATAACAACAATAACAAGCCTTTATCCCGCTAAGTGGGGTTGGCTAAATGAATCCTTTTTCTCCATTGTGTCGTATTAAGTGTCATATTTTTATTTAATTCTAATAAATAATAAATTAAGATCATTTTTTTTATACAACATGCCCAAGCCTTCTTAGGTCTACCTCTACATTTTTTAACATAAGCTAAATTTAAAATGTCTACTCTTATAACCGAGTTAGCAGATGGTCGACATTTAATGCGATCAAACCAAGTGACTCTCTTTAATCTTGTCTACCATTGGAGCTACTCCAACCTTTCATGGATATATTCATTTTAAATTTTGTCTCTAAGTCTAAATCCACCCATCAATCTAAACATCTCGTCTCAACAACATTTAACTACTTAATTTTATGCTTATCTTTTATAGGCCAACATTCTGTGCCATAAAGCATTATAGGTCTCATCATCATTTTATGAAATTTTCCTTTAAGTTTCAGCGGTATTTTTCTATCACACGATAGACTTGATTCATTCATGCAATTCAATCATCCAACTTGAATTCTAGTAATAACTTCCCCTTCTATATCACCATCACTTTGAACAATAGACCCGAGATATCTAAATCATTCACTAACTTTTTTTAAACACAGGTTGCGGAAAATCATTTTCATATCCCGTTCCCAAATGACACTTACTCCATAGTCTATTGGATTCCCCATCAGAAATGACTTGAAAGAAAAATCAAAATAAACCTACTTTAAACTCATTAAAATTTGAGCATTGATTGAATTAAAATTTACAAGAAATGAGCATTCCTCTAGCGAGCTTGTTAAAGCACTGAATAAACATGTATGTTTGACAAATTTCTCACATCAAATGCAGTATCAAAACATAATTCGCATAAAATGCATTATCAAAACATTCATTAACCTTTATTTGTAATAGTTGAGATGAAGTCATACTCATTAACTTGTTAAAGCATCAAATAAAATGGCTTGTTAAGGCACCATACAAACCTCGTTTCATGATGAAGAAAAAGCTGAGTTGTTGCCATACAAAACATAAACTTATTAAACTATAATGAAAGGAGAAAAATCTTCATCAACGTAAATCTGACTTGATCTCTGATATTGTTGATAATTTTTTAGATGAATATAAATTCTTGTCACTAATCACTTGATATATTTTTGTGAGACTTCTAATTTACATTATAAAATTTGTTGTTTTTCTTTAATTTATCGGTTGAAAATGACATATTTTGCCACTATTAAATAGTTTAGTAAGTTTATCAATAATATCATTAAATATTATTGCATGTATTTTTAAATTTTGTGCATAGAGAAAAAAAAATATTAAAATTCTTAGTTAAAATAAAAATATGAATTTTCTTTTTTATAATATCATCTATTATAATTTAAATATTATATTATATTGAAAATTTAAAATTAAATTATGAAATAATGAATTACATTTGTCCATCAAAATAAGTATTTTCTCTCATTGATCTGATTCAATTTTTTTTTTGTTATCTTCTTTTGCTATGTTGGTTTTTATCATATAATAACATTGATGTAGTGATAAATTCATTAAATTTGATAGCTCTAGAAATATTGATTTGTCATAAAATAAAAAAATCATTAATGTAAGTATTTCCAAAAAAAAAAAAAATTCATTAAAACATTCATTAAAACATTTATTGATAGATAAGTTATATATTATTCTATGCTACAAATTATTTGTATACTAAATGTTTATTAGGAGAATGCTAATACATATTTGTATATAACTTTTTTTGTATAGAGCCTTGTTTTGAAGCATATTTATTAGACATGATAAATACTTAGGTAAAACTCAATGATATGCCTTTAAATAATGCAATGCATAATTATCCGTGTAAGAATTTTATTTTGAGTAAGATATATTTCAACATTAGATTTGTTTGACTTTTTGATTTATTGATTGTCATTGCAAATTGGAATTATTTTCATTTAAATTTGAATGATAGAGTTCAATATTATTTGGACTCTGAGGTATCACGGGATCATTAATAGTTTGCCAGAGAATTGATCGATTGATATTTCTGTATGGATGACATTTTCTTAATATGATTTACAAAGCATTCTTGTTACATTATACAAGCCAATTTAAGGATCCAAATTTTGTAAACCGGATATGGAGATGGCGACGAGGGTAATAACATTATTAGACAACATTTCTTGAGCTCAAGTCAATGCGGAGGAAGTCGATTCGCTGTCAATGAGTTCAAAAATTGTAAACTGTATTTTATAATATATAACCTTGTCTCCAAAAATATATTTAATTAGCTTTTGTTTTATCTTGTCAATAGATTCATTTTTTGTTTCTAAGATAGCTCTTTCCATGATATAATGAGATGATATTACATTTTTTTAATATAAGAAAATACTTATTTTTTTAATAATTCTTCTGAAGCATCATTATCTAATATTTTATTGTCATCTCATTTTAAATCCTTACTAATTGATCTTTAGTTTGAGGCTCTTATTCATTTCCCGTAAATATAAATTTAGAAAATAATGAATCAATTCTAGCTCTCATATTTTCTTTTAGTTTAAAAATTTTCACTTCTTTTCGCAAGTAAGACTTAACCATGTTGTACTTAGTAATATCAATTTTGTATACAAGTCTTATAGCTGGTAAAATTTATCGAAATTCTCCTCCAAACAATTACACTACCCCGAAAAAATTAAAGTTATTCATAGAGAAGAATGACAAATGGTAGAGAGGACATGGGAAGATATAAAATTAGGTGGAAATTACTAATCTTATGTGAATAGACACATGAATCTAAGACTCTTAAAACATATTTGTACTGACAATTGCAGCAAATTTAGAGGAAGAGACATCATGAGTGAATGATTAATGTTTGTGCTTGATGATTAGTTAATTGTACTTTTCCTAAGAAATAATAATCTATCTGAAAGTTAAGGCACCCAAAAGGATAAGAAGAGCTGGACCAGATGGAGAAGCATGCTGAGTGGTAGGGGTGATCAAATTTTTGCTAAGAACATTTAGGAGGATGCTTAGTGTGAATGAAATTAAGATGAGGGGTAAAGAAAGTATTGTGGCCTCAACCACCATTAGTCTTGCCACCATGTCCTTGATTGCCTTTATTACCTCTAAAAACTACTGGCGAAGCTAGTTAATCGGGAGTCAATGATTGAGAGTGGAGAGATCAATGACTTTAAAAACTTAGAGAAAGTTGCAATATTGGTCACTTTGGAGTCGACTGTTAACTAGGATGGCACACTGCATGAGAAAGGTGCATGTCTGTTATAAAAATGACAACTAGAAATTCTTTGTTTTATTTTTGCGTTAGGTAGTCGACCGCCAACGTAAAACTTGTCAAAAAAATCATGATATGAATCATTTTGATCATTGTGTAAATGTTAGGGCGTCCCCTGGAAGCGACATGTTGTATAGCCTGAATACATTGAAAAATGTGAACAGGTCGCTACACCGACGCTCGGTTGTAGTGTTAAATAAGCAAGAGTTCCCACATTACAGACGAATGCATATAAAAATGTTAGTCCATGAAACTAATGAAACTAATATTAGGATAGAATCTTAGAATATAGATACTCTCAATGGTAAATTAATGAAAATGGTAAATTAATAAATTAATAGAATTAGTAGATATTATGATTCATAAAAAATATTAATATCTTATGTTTCCAAGAAACTAAATGGGTTGGAGAAAATGCTAAGGAGATTGATAATTTAGGTTTTAAACTTTGGTATTCTGGTAATAGTCACATTAGAAATGGTGTAGGTGTAAGTATAGATAAGAGTTTAAAAGATAATGTTTAAAAGATAATGTTGTAAAGTATAGATAAGAGTTTAAAAGATAATGTTGTAAAAATTAATAGAATTGGAGATAGAATTATAACCCTTAAGATTAATTATAAGTGCTTATGCTCCTCTATTATAAGTGCTTATGCTCCTCAAGTAGGTTTAGATACATGATCTAAAGATAATTTTTGGAATAGCTTAGAGAAAACTTAATACAAAGATTTTTAATATTATAAGTGCTTATGCTCCTCAAGTATGTTTAGATACGGTCTAAAAATAATTTTTGGAATGACTTAAAAGACTTAGTACAAATGATACCTCTTGAAGAAAGAATTTTTATTAGAGGAGATTTAAATGGACATGTCAATAGTGTGGTAGAACACTTCAGAAATACTCATGATGGTTACAGTTTTGGAGTAACTAATGAAGAAGGTAGAGCTATTTTAGATTTTGCTTTAACATATGATTTTATTATTACTATTACTTTATTCAAGAAAAGAGATGAGCATCTTATTACTTATTAGAGTGGATCTAATAAAACACAAATTGATTATTTTCTTATGAGAAGAAAAAAATTGTCTAGATTTTAAAGATTGTAAGGTCATTCCAAGCAAGAATTTAAGTACCCAACATCGTTTATTAGTTCTAGATTTTGAGATGAAGAGTTGTAAAGTAAAGAATACTAGGACTTATCATCTTAGAATTAGATGGGGGAATCTAAAAGACACAAATAAAATTATTTTTATCAGTAAAATTTAAGATTTCAAAATCTGGGTTGTTCATGAAGAAACAAATGTTACGTGGGATAAAGTAACAAATACTATTAAACAAGTAGCAAAAGATGTGCTTAGGGAATTAAAAGAAAAAAGTTTTTATAAATAAAATTAGTTGGTGGTGGAATAATAATGTGTAAGAAAAGATAAAATATAAGAAATTATATTATGAAAATTGGTTTAAATGTAAAAAGCTTAGACAAATGGGAAAAATATCAAATGACCCGCAGGGAGTCTAAAGAACGATTTATGACGCTAAAAATTCTTCTTTTAATGATCTTTATTATAGATTAAATACTAAAGAGGGTGAAAAATATATGTATAAACTAGCCAAACAAAAATAAAAGAAAAATAAAGATTTGACTCAAGTAATGTGTATTAAAGATGAAAATCAAAAAGTACTTTTCTTAGAAAAAATATTCAACATAGGTGGGTGAGTTATTTTGATAAACTTTTTAATGAAGTTTCTGAAAATACGATCGACCTTAGTGATCTTAATATCGTGAATAATAATAAAACGTTTCATTTTTACCGTCGCATTAGTAAAAGTAAAGTTGAGGAGGTTTTAAAGAAAACCAGAGGTGGAAAGTCTGTAGGACCTGATGATATCCCAATTGATGTGTGAAAATATTTTGGAAATTTGAGAGTTTCTTGGCTTAATGAACTCTTTAATATTATTTTAAAAAATAAAAATGATGCCTGAGGAGTGAAGGAAAAGTATTTTGTTTCCCATTTTTAAGAATAAAGTGGATGCACAAGAGTGTGCAAATTATAGAGGAATTAAGTTGATGTGTCATACTTTAAAGTCATGAGGCTGGGTAATTGAATATAGGTTAAGACACATTACAAAGATTTCTCATAGTCAATTTGGATTTATGCTGGGAAAGCCTATTATGGAAGCTATGCATTTATTGAGTGGTTTGATGGAAAAGTTCATAGATAATAAGGAGAATCTACATTTGATTTTTATTGATTTAGAAAAAGCTTACAATAAGGTTCCAAGAAATATCCTTTGGAGAGTTCTTGAGAAGAAAGGTGTTGATATGACTTATATTTAAGTCATTAAAGATATGCATACTAGAGCTGTTACTTGTGTTCAAACTGAAGGAGGATTGACCAAATATTTTCCTATTTCTGTTGGATTACATCAGGGATCGGCTTTAAGCCTATATCTTTTTTGCTTTAGTTATAGATGGTCTTACTGGACATCTACAGGAGGATTTACCTTGGTGTATGCTTTTTGCCGATGATATCCTTCTCGTGGATAAAACGAGAGAAAAAGCTCAGGAAAAACTTGAAATATGGAGGTCTACATTGGAGTCTAAAGGCCTTCATTTAAGTAGAACTAAAACTAAATTCATGGAATGTCGTTTTAGTAGTAGTAACTCTAGTGACAGAAGTGTGACTTTGGGTGATCAAATTATTAAAAGGTGTGAACGATTTAGATATCTTGGGTCCGTTGTTCAAAGCGATGGTGATATAGATGGGGATGTTAATAGTAGAATTCAAGGTGGTTGGTTGAAGTGGAGGAATGCTTCGGGCCTTTTGTGTGATAGAAAAGTATCGCTTAGACTAAAAGGAAAATTTTATAAGACGGTGGTGAAACGTGCAATGCTCTATGGCCCTGAATGTTGGCCTTTAACATAATAATAAGTTAAGTGTTGCCGAGATGAGAATGATTAGGTGGATGAGTGGCTTTACACTTAAAGACAAAAATGCGAAATGAATATATGAATATATCTGTGATAGGATCTGTGATAGGGTTGGTGTAGCTCATGTGACGAACAAAATTAGAGAAAGTCGTCTAGATGGTTTGGTCACATTAAACGTCGACCATCTGATGATCCGATCAGGAGAGTAGATGTTTTAGATTCGACTTGTGCTAAGAAAACCTAGGAAGACTTGGGCTTATTGTATAAAAAAATGATCATAATTTACTAGAACTAAATGAAAATATGACACTAAATAGGACACAATGGAGAAAAATGATTCATATAGCCTACCCCACGTAATGGGATTAAGGTTTTGTTGTTGTTGTTGTTGTTGTTCATCAAAATTCTTTATAATGCATATACTGCCTATTTTGAAGAGGCAAGCTACTGAAGTAACCCACCCATTTGCTTCGTAGAGTGCTATAATTTTCTTGGATCTACATATCACTTTATTGGGGAGAGATGATCTCAGAGTAGAGATTGAATAATCATATAAAAACAGTGTAATCAAATGTTAAGATAATGGAGTTTATCATGAGATATAACAACGAAACAAAATGTTTTGATCTCATGAGATAATTGGTACAATTAAAGTTCATGGTGGTGCTGATTATTGAAGGTGACTGTGTTAGTAAGATGGGAAATAAAAACCATGGTATTTAGGAGAAACATAGAAAATCTAAGAGGAACTTAAATAATAGTGACGAGTGAAAGTTGTAAGATCATGTGTTAAGTATGAGGAGAGCACTCGTGTCGTGGCAGTGGCCAGCAAGATTGGGTGCAAACACTTAATAGTGCATATGCATGGTGGGTGTGTTACTTGATATTTTTAACGCGTGTTATCTAATGTTTGACAACCACCAATATCTAATATCTGTCAATTACCAACCTCTAATATTCGTTAGCCATCGATATCTAATGTTTGTCAGCCTTTGAATCTGACTTTTATGAGCCACCAATTTCCTACTCATTTTCTTGGTTGCTTGATCTCTAGTTCCATTGGGAGAATGACCTACGACTAGGTCGACTGTTCGTTGTTGCTCATGTGATGATCCCCTCTATCGTATTTGCCAATGACAAGTGTCTTACATTTGTCAACCATTGATGATTGACATTCATCTCTTTGGTTGCACAATCTCCTCACTTATTAGTAGAATGATCAATTAGACTGCCCAATATTATTTGATGTTCAACAATCTCATCAATTGTAATAGCATCTTTTGAAGATATAATAATAATTAATAGACTTATGTGGGTTTGACATATACAATGAAGAATAGAAAATACATTCATTAGATGGTTGGATGAGATTGGTGCTAAAAGATTTGGATGGAAAAGGGGTAGACCTAAAGTAACACAAAAAAAGTTATTAAAAAGGATTTGCGAAGCATTGCTAAATTCTTTTTGCGTCACTTGATAGGAACAAATGAAAAATGAGGATTTATAAAGCAAACACCAAATAGTTGGGATGAGAATAATGATGTTGATGATCATATTATGATAACACAACTTGAACATGACAAATGAGCAGATAAATCCTAGAGTGAAATGATAGGAACACTTTCGGTTATAAAATTGGATGATTTTGCTTGCATTTACTTTGAATCATAAATATATTAATTTCTCTATGAAGACCTCTGTTCATAAGAACTTGGAATATCTTTAATGTTTCTTTTCTTAAAAGGCAAGTTGAATGCATAGACAAATGTTTTTCCGAGTGAATCCTTTCACTGGTAAAAAAACATCTTTAATTTGGCAGAATCTACAACTGAAGAAATCACAATTTCCGGATCAATGCTTTTCATGTAAAAAGTTTGACACATTATCTTCGTCTCTCACAATTAATGCATGTGAGATAATTTTTGCGGCTTGTTTTATGTACCTTTGAGTACAATCAGTCACAAATATATGTTTAAAATTAAAGGTACATTGATGCCACATCTTATTTAACATGGAACATTTTATGCATCTAACTTAAGTCCTACTTGTCCTACTGTTGGACATAAAATAAGTTTCTTCTAATAGTAGGATGTATGCGTTTCTATCTACAAGTAGTGCCCGATTTGTGGTTATGCAGTATTAAATTTGAACTATCCTTTTTCATAACTTTTATATTTGAAATTGGGTAGTATCTATATTTTTTTTGCAGATTTAGGATTCACACGGGTGCGGGATTAATTATCCCTGAAATACAAAATGATGGAAAGGTATTTCTTAAACTTACCTATAATCATCGTTCATTCTTATATGTTGCTCATGATATTAGAACTGTATTTGAATCCCATTGATTCATTCAATTTTTTCTCAAGACACATGTCTAATTTAAGTTCAATAATTTTCTAATTTTTCATTTTTTTTTAAAAAGCACAACGATGACACTATACGAAACTTATCAATTTTTGAACGAACAATAGGGGTATTTTTGGCACAGCTTTCTCTCTACTTTTAGAATGTTTTTTCATCTGTTTGATTGTTATTTTTGATATTGGAGTTAACCCAAACTACAATAGAAAAATCAAATGTTATTATTGAAAGCAAATAGACAATTACAATCAAACACACTCAAAAAAGAAAATTTATAACAAACACAACACAAACACACACTACGTCTCTATTCGGTTGGTGGAGATCAACTCGATGGTGTGGGAGATAGCAGGAGACTGAAATGGGTCGTGGATTGCTGGGACAGTAGGAGGGGTTGTAATTGCGTTGATAATAAAGCAGATGACCTAGAATAGCAATGATAGCAAAGGGAATGACTGAGACTGCGAGGGGCAGTGAAGTGGAGGGTTGAGACTACAAGGGGCAGTGAAAGAGAGGGTTGTGGTGTCACACCTTAACTGACTCTCTTTTAAGGGTCGGCTGAGGTGCAACAAATAATTTGATCAGACTAAATTCTCAGTGACAGTCATCCTGACACGTAGAATTATGACCCAATGAGTGATGAGCTTGTTTAACTAAATCACTACAAACATACATGATACATTGCATTTCATAACTCATAGATATGCATACCAAGAAGTGTTGAAAAATCATAACCTCAAAACATGAAAATTTTATAGAGTTTCTAAATCCAATATAAATAAAATATGTACCAAAATGTATGTAAAAACTCCCAAAATTATAAGTGCAGAAGCTGTACAAATCACACCTGTCTAGTTGTCCCGGTTGTCGTTGCCTTCACTGGAAAGGCAACAACGTAGAGTGAGTAACAACAAACACAGAGAAATAATCAAGGCTAAACTAAGTTTTTATACACTGAAAGAAAATAATGTGTATACTCATATGTAACTGTACAAGTCTACATACACAAGTCATAATAAACTGAAGTCATATAGACATGAAAAGAAAAGCAAGTGGTGTAGAAATCAAGCCTGCTGTATAAATATGTATATGCTATAAGCATGAAATCATAAGCATGTTTGTAAGCTCTTTATCGTGTGTAATTATAACATTGTCTTTTCATAAGTGTCATTTCATAATAATGTCACTTGTAAATGTATAATTCTTAAATATTTCTATGTCCTCTTATCATGGGTCGCTACTCTGCTCCAAAGACTATATAAACTATCGATAAATGTTACCCCTCAACATAACAATTATCAATAACCCTCCTGATACTAACGATTTTCTATGTTTTGTCATCACCTGATCAAAACGATTCTAGAATTTCATCGCCTCCTGAACATCAGGAGTCGGGAATACCACATCCTTATATAGCATATTTGTAAGTACTCATGTAATAATCTACCCATAACATTTCTCGTGACCTTTTTTAAAACATATTACTTGAAGCACACATTCTTAGATATTTCATACATCACATGCATGAGTCATAACAAATGAATATCTATAGACAATTAGTTTCATCAACATGGTCATATGTACCATAACATTATAACATCATATGTATCGTAACAGAAATCAACTAACATTCATATATTCTAAGCATTCATTTTTCTACAATATGCAATAAGTCTAAATATAATAGTGTTGAATACATAATCACATAAACTTACAAAAAGTTAATTTTCTTAAATTAGCATAAGATTATTTCATCCAACTTGATGAAACAACCCTACGAGAAGTTTGTCCTCGCTTGCCTCGAACTCGCCTTCTCGTGTGAATAACCTATGGTTCGTAGGGAACATAGGGTTTCATATAATTTGACTCAATATGCATTAACTCAATGCATAACTTTATACCCAAAACATATGTCAAACGGGCTACTTTGCATAAATCCAAAACTTCACCGAATCAGCCTAATCTTTTTCCTGTCACCTCTAACCTCACTTTCCTTTTGCTGATTTTGTGCTAAAACTCTTACAAAAGCTGGTAAACCACTTTTGACGCAACTTTGGTGCCTCCAACGACTACCAAAAACGAAAAAGTTGTAAGAATCGATTTCAATGTCAAAATAAAAGTGTGAGGAAGGAAATGAATGTTTTGAATGATGTAAAAGAGCGATTTGTATCTTTGGATTCACTTTTGGAGCTTAAACCATTGACTGCGGCTTCCCTGTTTGCTACTCAACCCGCTTGCTACAGTGCAGGGTCGCGGTTCTTTGTGGGAGTTCGTGGGATGCTCTAGACGGCGAGCCCGGACATTAAGTACGAGAGTGAGGAGAGAGGAGAAGGGGATTCAACAGAGGGGAAGGAGTTCAAAACATAAAAGATCTATCCGACCAAAAGCAGGGAATAAAATGGCGCGAGAGTTGGTTGGCTACAGTAGTTGCTGGATTATGAAAAATAATTAAGATTTCAATTAAGTTAATTATACTTATAACTTGAAAATTTGATCTCTCAATCTGCTTTTAATTTATATGTTGTACTTTATATCTAATTGATCAGCTTCTTGCTTAGAATTTTATAACATTATTTCTATTGAATTTCGGGGGTGCGAAATTTGAGTTAGAATTTCTCAAATCCTTTATCTGATTTATGGAATTTGGTTGTTGCATGTGGACTACGTTACATTAAAGGTAGGGTTGTCTGGGGACTGTGACACGAGCGGGATGGCTGGAATGACTGAAAGAGGTGTTTGGGTGTCGGGGCTGCAGAGAAAAGACAACAAGGCTGTTCTCCTGGGCGGTTGCAACAAGTACGGAGGGCTATACAACTGCTGAAACAGTGAGACGAGGAAGGGAATAGTGGCGACAGCGAAGGTGGAGGGCTGGGACTGCGAGGGAAGCGAAGAGGAGGGTGGGTAATGCAACGACGGAGTCTGGGAAGGTTCCAGAGGACTTGGGGAAGGATAAATAACCCTTAAAGAATGAGTTATAAGTGGAGCACCGCTCTATCCCTTAGAATGAGATCATCATCTAGTATGAGTTATAGCCGGAGTACCTTTTCACATTCGGATACAACCTTGAAAGGGAAATTCCTGGACACCAACAACTGTCCTGACATAAAACACAAAGAAAAATGAGTTAAAACACAAAAATTACATATTTGGACTTAGGGTAAATAGGTGTGGACCCCACTTCAAATAGGAGGAAAACCCACTTAAAGCAAGTGTCAATTGGCCTTCTTGAACCGCTGCAAGACAAAAAATTCAGTGGCACTATAGGAGGGATCTCAGATAGCTCCTTGTGGGATCGACACCATGCGATATTACAACAATGTTCACAGATTATAGTTTTTTTGGGAGTCGGGGGGGTGTGGATTCGCGGAATAGTGCCTCGTGGGAAGCTCACACATTAGTTTCTCGGGAATGGCGGAGCTTTGACCTCATATGTTGAAGTTTTTGTCTTGTCATAGTTGTTAGGTTGGTCTCGTTGAAGGTATAAAAAAAGAAATTATTTTCTGGCAAGCTAGCTTTATAGGCGCTGACATTCAAAAGCACATTTTGATAGAATAAATATCTATTTTCTTTTAGCACAACCTGGGTTGTAGCTATATAGCGTATATATTCTCACGAGCTAAATCCCGAGCAAATAACCCTATAATATGCTTCTTCCACTTCTCGTACTCTGCCAGATGTGTTTGATGAGCAAGTATGTCAGGATGGGTCAACTCTAAAACATCTCTGGCTGGCTGGACCACATTGATGTGTAACCACTAGAGGATACTCTTCTTGTCGAGGACTTGTTCTCATTATAGAATGTTCTTTCACACAAAGATCTTTAGGTGATTTCCAACGATGTGGTTCATTTATCCTGTTTGATTCTCTATCGCGGGGTACACTGCTGAATTAATTTTAATACCCAAATGACTTCTTATTATCTTCCAAAAGTAACTCAAAATCTTCTCATCTCTGACAAGTCGGATTTCCCCCAGTAGGGGCAACTTAGGAAGTATACTAAAAATTTGAAAAGCCTGAAATTCTCTTATTTAGGGTTGCTTCAAGTTCCACAGACATAGGACCTTCTTAGATCACCAATTTCAATTATGCTGGAGTCTCTCACATGGGCTCAACTTGATTTACATGCTTTTTCTCCCTCATCAGTTGGAACCTAGTACTCCTTTGTGTTATCACATTCTTCAATGTTTATTATGTCATTGCACGTTTTCTCATACTTACTCCCCTATAGAACAACTACTATTAATTCAGCGAGAGTCACTCTAATGGGGTCAGCTATAATCGCTGGTGTCTCTGCCTCGTCGGTTGGAAGTTGAGAATCTTTTCTAGAATTTTCATCTCCTAGATCACTGCTTATTTCTTCAACTTCTTCCTGATTTGTGAGAGAGATCATTCTCCTAGTTGTGCAATTTGATTTTATATGCCTAAATGCGTGACACTTGAAGCATTTCTTAGTTGAGATGAGTTTGGGATTGTGAATTGGTTCCACTTGTTCTCCACTCTGAACTAGTGTCTCTTTGGGCAGGGTCAACTTGGAGGTTCCGCTGGGTGCGTTGTTGCTTGATCTTGGAGTTGAATTCTGCTTGTAAGATGTGGTGGTCATCCGATAATGTTGTCTCTCTACTTTTGAAGCTAGTTTCTGCACATTCTATCTGTAATGAACTGGTAAGTATTGACGTTGCATCTCTCACTTTATGTTGAATCACGTAGTGATATTGTCTTTTCCCTCACACTAGTGTATATGCTTCAAATTTTCCAATCAAAATAACACTTTTTTATTTTCCCATCTTATTTTGATGGCACCTAATTTCATCATTCTGTCTGGTGGGACGTCCTGGTACTCGAAGAAAAGTTCCATGGTCTGGAGCCACTCCATGAACTCGTCCGGATTTAAGTGGTCGTCATAATGTGAGAAATCCACCTTCTCTTTAAAATTCTGGTTTCTCAAATATTTTAGGTCAAGTCTTCAGGCAAAAGATTCTTTATCCTCAGCATCCACATGGTGAAAGAGATTCACTCTATTCCTTTGATCTAGCAAGTCACCGTTATAGCTGCGACCCTTCCGAATTACCTTCTCTCGAAGGCAACAAATCTCTGTTGCAATTGAAGAATTTCCCGCCACACCTCCTCCATAGAAGGTTCTTGGACATCCCATTGCGGATTTCTCATAAACGACATCTTGGCATTTTCTTCTGCTTTGGTCTTTTTCGGTGGTGTGATTAGGGTTTTCGGGTGCAGCTGGTGGTGTTATAGGGTGTGAGCGGAAAAGAATAGGGTTAGACTAGCTCTAATAACAAA
This sequence comes from Phalaenopsis equestris, assembly GCF_001263595.1. Taxonomy (NCBI): domain Eukaryota; kingdom Viridiplantae; phylum Streptophyta; class Magnoliopsida; order Asparagales; family Orchidaceae; genus Phalaenopsis; species Phalaenopsis equestris. The sequence goes on from NW_018164692.1 coordinate 1,397,175, forward strand.
TGATACCGAAGTTAATCACAAATTACAATAAGAAAAACAAACTTTTTTTTACCGAAAACAAATAGACAGTTACAAGGAAATACACTCAAAAATGAAATTTAGAGTAAAACATGACACCAACGCACAATAGGGCTCGATCCGGGGCAGTTATAGGACACGTTACAACCAGAGCAACTTCTCGCCTTTGGATACAACTTTGAATGGAGAAATCTTGGACGCCAGCACTGCCCTGACATAAAACACAAAGAAAATTGACCTAAAACATGAAAGCAACATATTTATAGAAAGGTAAGTAGAAATGGGCCCACTTCAAATAGGAGGGAAATCCACGTAAATGAGTTTTCATATGTTTTTTAGAAATTTGTATGTTGAGAAGCTATTTTTATGAATTAGTTCCATTAAAATGCAGTAGATATAAGAAAGTTGTCCAACTTTTTCATAAAAGAAATTTTTTATAATATAACAACAGTTTTTAAAAAAGTCCTTTTTTTTCCGCAAATGCTTTATAATAATCTTTTAAAAAAGCTGCATTTTCCCGAAATGGACCCTAGGTTTAAATGTTTGATTCACTGTGAGCAAAGGCAAAACACTAACATCTTTACTTTGTCTTAATTGTGTTGCTTTGGTTGCTTTTGGCCCTAAATAAATGCAGCACACGCATTTCGCTTTACCTAAAATGTGACACAGCCCTGCCTCTTTTCACGATTTGTCCTTTTTTAAGCTTTTATTTCTGTTGCCAATACTTCATTCATGGTTATACAGGCCTCATTTGCCTTCACTGTGTCAATGTCAAAAATCATTTGATGCTGTAGGTGAGCGGCCACAATTTATAATAAGTTGCCACTTGGTAAAAAATATTATTTGCAAAACTTAAAAATATGACATTAACAAGAAATTTAACACCATACTAAGTAATTATGTATTTCATACTTTGAAAACAATTATTTAGGAGCTAGTATATAAGAACTAGCACTACCATTGCTGAATCTCAAGTTCTGGATGTGAAAGTAGAGGATTGAGTTTAGGTAGTCAACGACCAGCGTAAAATTTGTTGAAAAATCATGTCATGAATCCTTTAAATCATTGTGTAAATGCTAGGGTATCCTCTGAAAGCGGCTTGCTGTATGACTTGAATATAGTGAAAAGTCTACAAGGACCGCTATACTGGTGCCCGAGTGTAGTGTCAAATAAGCAAGGGTTACCACAATATGAATGGATGCAGATAAAGAAATTAGTCCATGAAACTGGCATTTGGATAAAATCTTTGAATATAGGTATTCTCAAAGGTAAATTATTGGAATTAGTTGATATTATGGTTCATAGGAAGATAAATATTTTATGTATTCATGAAACTAAATGAGTTGGAGAAAAGACTAAGAATATTAATAGCTTAAATTTTAAATTTTAGTATTTAGGTAGAAGTCACACTAGAATGGTGTAGATGTAATTATAGATAAGAGTTTGGAATATAAATTTGTAAAAATTAATAGAATCGAGATATAATTATAGCCTTAAAGATTATTGTTGATACTAAGATTTTTAATATTATAAGTGTTTATGCTCCTCAATTAAGATTATATATATGTTTAAAAAAAATTCTGGAATGTTTTGGAAGAATTAATATAAATGACATATCTTGAAGAAAGAGTTTTTATTGGAGGAAATTTAAATGAATATATTGGTAGAGTAGTGGAATGTTTTAGAAATATTCATGGTGGCTACACTTTTGGAGTGATTAATGAAGAATGTAGAACTATATTAGATTATGCTGTAGCGTATGTTTTTGTTATTGCTAATACTTTATTTAAGAAAAGAGATGATCATATTATTACTTATAAGAATATTTTTAATAAAACACAAATCGATTATTTTCTTATGAAAAAAAAAGATCGTTAAGAGTGTAAAGATTATAAGGTCATTCCAAGTGAAAGTTTAAGTACTCAACATCGATTATTTATTCTAGACTTTAAGATGATGAATTGTAAGATAAAAATATAATAAAAATTATCATAGAATTAGATGAGGCACCTAGAAGACGTAATTAAAATTATTTTTATGAGTCAATTTCAAGATTAAAAGATTTGAGATATTCATAAAGAAACAAATTCTTCGTGGATAAAATAGCAAACACTATTAAATAAGTTGCAAAAGATGTACTTGGAGAGTCAAGAGGAAAATTTTTATAAATAAAAATATTTGGTGATGAAATAATAATGTGCATGAAAAGTAAAATATAAGAAGTTGTGTTATAGAAGTTGGTTTAAATTAATGTAAGATCGCTCGTAGGGATTCTAAGAGAACAAAGTGTGATGCTAAAAATTCTGCTTTTAGTGATCTTTATAATAGATTGGATGCTAAAGAGAGTGAAAATTATATGTATAAATTAACTAAACAAAGAGAAAAAAAATAAAAATTTAATTCAAGTTAAGTGTATTGAAGATGAAAATTAAAAAAATGCTTTTCTTAGAGGAAGATATTCAACATAAATGGGTGCATTATTTTGATAAACTTCTCAATTATTTTAGAAATATGATCGACCTTAGTGATCTTAATATCGTTAATAATAATAAAATGTTTTATTTTTACCGTCACATTAGTAAAAAAAATAGTTGAGGCTTTAAAAAAAATCAATGCTTAAAAATTAGTAGGACCTGAAGATATCTCAATTGAAGTGTAGAAATATTTAGGTGATTTGAGAGTTTCTTGGCTTACTAAATTCTTTAATTTTATTTTCAAAACAAAAAATGTGTCAGAAGAGTGGAGGAAGAGTATTTTGGTCCCCATTTTAAAGAATAAAGGGGATGGACAAGAATGTGCAAATGACAAGAATGTGCAAATTAGCAAATTATAGAAGAATTAAATTGATGTGTCATACTTTAAAATTATGGGCGAGGGAACATAGGTTAAGGCGTGATACAAAGATTTTTCATAATCAGTTTAGATTAATGTCGAGTGCGATTCTACCATGGAAGCTATACATTTATTTAGTAGTTTGATAAAGAAGCACATAGAGAATAAGGTTTTTATTGATTTAGAAAAAGCTTAAAATAAGGTTCCATGGGGAGTTCTCGAGAAGAAATGTGTTGATACGACTTATATTTTTGTTATTAAAGATATGTATACTACAGTTGTTATTTGTGTTCGAATAGAAGGAGGATTGACCAAGTATTTTTCTATTTCAGTTGGATTACATCAGGGATTGGCTTTAAGCCCATATATTTTTGCTTTATGGATGCTCTGACTGAATACATACAGGAAGATGTACGTTGGCGTATGCTTTTCATTGATCATATCTTTCTTATAGATAAGACTGGAGAAAGAGTTCAGGAAAAACTTGAATTATGGAGGTCGACATTGGAGTCTAGATGCCTTTGTTTGAGTAGATCTAAAACTGAATACATGGAATGTAATTTTATTAGTAGTAGACTGAGTTGTTGATATCTCAGGTCTATCGTTCAAAGTGATGGTGATATAGATGGAGATGTTATTAGTAGAATCCTAGTTAGTTGGTTGAAGTGGAGAAATGCGTCGGACCTATTGTGTGATAGATAAGTACCGCTTAGACTGAAAGGAAAATTTTATAAGATGTTGGTGAGACCTGCTATGCTCTATGACGCAAAATGTCGGCCTTTGAAAGAGAGGCATAAAACAAAGTTAAGTGTTGTTGAGATGAGAATGCTTAGGTGGATGATTGTCTTGATACTTAGAGACAAAATAAGAATTGGATACATCTGTGATAGGGCTGGTGTAAATCCAGTGAAGAACAAGATTCGAGAGAGTCATCTTAGATGGTATGGTACATTAAATGTCGACCATCTAATGATCTTGTTAGGAGAGTAGATGTTTTAGATTTGACTTATGTTAATAAAGGCAGAGGTTGACGTCAAATGCTTTAGGCATATTGTATAAAAAATGATTTTAATCTATTAGAATTAAATGAATATTTGACACTCAATAGGATGCAATGGAGAAAAAGGATTTATGTAGCCAACCCTAATTAGTGGGATAAAAGCTTGTTGTTGTTGTTGAACTATATATGAACTAGAATTGAGAATCAGTTTGAACTAGATTGATGCATAAATTTCAATCCCAGGAAATTTTTTGTAATAAGGAAGAGGTATGAAAATTCCTTACATGTGCATAAAACAATTGTATATATTAGTAATACCATTTAACCATAGTATTCCATGACAACTTAACACAGACAATCATATAGTACATATATCAAATTTAGAATCCATGTCAACTTAACACAGGCAATCACATAGTACATATATCAAATTTAGAAAGTCAGCCAGAAAGCGTTCACCAAAGTATTTTAAAAGTATGAAGATTTGAAGAAGATGTAGAAGAGTGATGATCGATCATTGATTCCATGTAATGAAAAATGAAGATAAGAATAGAAAGTACAATATGTATGTCAAAGTTTTGAGAAAAATAAGCTGAATACTTAATAGGCTCGATGTCTTTTCCCTTTGCTTTCATTCCATTAAATAATAATCTTACAATCTATTTTAGGTACAAAATAAAGTGCAAAATCTATTTTAGATAATTTAATAATATATATTCATAATCTAAATATTCAGCTAAAAGAGAAATAAATCATAATAAAGACATTAGAAATAATTTAAATAAGGAGGCTCTTAATTATAAAAAACTCCAAATTTAGCTACCTAATTTCCGGCTTTCCCGATTGACATACCCCTTAAATTGATGCTGACTGATTAAGAAACATCAATTTGCCAATAAGAAACTGATAACATTGTCAGGACAAAAAATCCTGAAGCAGTGAGTGCCGAAGCCTGAGAGAGCCGAAGCCCGAGAGTGCCGATGTTCTAGAGTGCCGAAACCCGAGAGTGCCGAAGTCCAAGAGTGCCGAAACCTAAGATCTATAGTTTGCCGAAACCTAAGATCTATAGTTTGCCGAAACCGAAGCCATCGATCTAAGAAGGTGTGCCGAAGCCTAAGCTTAAGCGGACGAAACGAAGCGTAAGAAGCAATTGAAGATGCCACAGAAGCAGTGATGGCTGGCAAAGGAGATCTAAAAAAATAATGAGACGATGAGCAGACGAGCGAGAATCAAGACAAAGAAATAACTCCTCCCTTCCCGTCCTACAAGAAGGCCGGCGGGAAGAGATTCTTGACAGTACTCCAACAATTATCGGTGGTTAGGGCAAAAATTTGGCTCTGATACCATGTGAAAGTTTTGAGAAAAATAGGCTCGATGCCTTTTCTCTTTGCTTTCATTCCATTAAATAATAATCTTACAATCTATTTTAAGTACAAAATAAAGTGCATAATTTAAGTTAGGTAACTTAATAATATATATTCATAATCTAAATATTCAACTAAAAGAGAAATAAATCATAATAAAAACATTGGAAATAATTTAAATAAGGAAGCTCCTAATTATAAAGAACTCCAAATTTAGCTGATTGATTTCCGTCCTTCCTGATTGACAATGTATAGTAGCAAATTAAACAAGAAATAGAAAGTTTAAAATAAACACATCGATTCCAACATTGTGATGTACTCTGTAAATTGTAATTGATTAGTATAATCACATGACACGGGTAACCAATTAAGGAACGTCAAGGGCATATTCAACACAAGATTAAGGAGATTGCAATGCTTAGAAGAACAATTATTTAGGATGCTAGTATATAAGAACTTGAATCAATAATCAGTTTGATGCAGACTTGATAGATAAATATTAATCTTTTGAAGTTTTTAGATATAAAGATAAGAGGCATCACAATTATTTGCAGATGCATAAAATAAATTTTAATATGATTACCATTAAGCAGTTATATTCCATGATTGAATAACATTAGCAACCATGTAATACAAATTACAATTTAAGAAAGCAGGCAAGAAAAATGTGATTCCATGCAATGATAAATAAAGATCGGAATAGAATTATAGATTGCACCATCTGTTAGAAAGAAACTAAAATAAGATGACGAGTTTAAAACAAATGCTTTCATGATTTTTTCAACTTTGTGATATGTTTAATGAACTATAATGGAATATCATAATCACATAATCCAGATAGCTAATTAATGAAATGGGCAAGAAAACTGTGCATGCAAATATTTAAATAATACCAGAAAAGAAGGTACAAAAGAATAAGTAAAATGGTGATTACACACACACAAAAAAAATGATTTGGACCGTTTATATGAAAAGCATGAAACAAGAAAGAAGAGATTTAAATCAAATCTATTCTTGATCTTTTCAATTATTGTCATGTTTGCTATAAGTCAAATGTATACCAATATATAAACAAACTATTTTTTAAACCTGATAAAAAAATGTTACAGGAAAATCAACCTGAGTTTCAGAATGTTTATGTTGACGATGCAAGAAATAACTTCATTCAAATTAATTTTTTTTAGAGATGCATACTTGCAATGCACCCGAAACATTGATATTTATAAATCAAGCACCCAGGTGAGCATTTATGCATGCCAGGATCAAACCATTGAGAATTTGATAAATATGGGTTGAGGTTTTATCATGAATTTTGATATTTGGGTGAGAATTTGAAAAATGGATGAAAGAAGATGCTTCATTTGTAAATAACAATGTTTCCTGTGCTCCGTATGTAATTGCAACACCCCCACCCCCCTCCCTCACCCCCTTTTTATGCACATGCTATAGTTTTGCCAGTTCTTGTACAGGTTAGAGTAGATATGGGTCAACCTATATTATTTGCTTCGGATGTTCCTACAAAACTTGCAGCAAACCATAATGGAGCAGTTGTCAGGTCTGAAATTCTTGTGGATGGCATAGGATGGAATGTGACATGCGTCAGCATGGGGAATCCTCATTGTGTTACTTTCAGCACAAAACATGGTGAGGTAATATTTTTGTAAGACATTATTACTATTTTTTGGGGAAATTTACATACGTAGCACACAATTCTTATGTATTTACTTATGTCACACCTAAATTTTCATATTTACATACATATCATTTTGGTGCTTTAAACCTACGCATGAAAAGATGCATTTCACTCTTAAAAAGTGGTAAGTACTATTTTTGATGTGCTATTAAAGGTTTGAGTGTGTAAATATGAAAGTTTAGGTGTGAGATGTAAATTGCTAAGTTGTGTGCTATGTATGTAAATGCCCCCACTTTTATTTAATTGATAGCCGTCTTACTTTTATGCATTCTGGTTCAAATTGCTCTAATCGGTATATAATGCTTCGGCATTTTTCTCCTATAAATGATGAATCTAGTTATTTTCAGTGTTGCCAATGCAAATAGCACAACCCATAGAGGAAGGGTTATTCTACTTTGAAGCTCAATTACAAGCAGAGCATATCCAACTACACATAGCATTTCTAAACATTAAACTTGAGACAAAATTGCATTGTACTATAATATTCCACAATTTTCATAGCATAATCAAATCATCAAAATATGTGTGAGATACAAAAAACTAATATTAGTAGTGAAAAGCGTTTCTAACTTCTCTGTACAGATAACGGATAGTCAAAATAGTGAAATTTTAAAGAGTTTGATCTGTACCTTCAAAAATATACTAGTAATTGAAACAAATGTTAATTTTGAAATACATGCGTGCTTAACCTATTTTATGGAAAATTTGTTAAAGTTAAATATCATAAATAAATGCTATTAGTACAACTGTAATGTGGATAATGAGCAGAGAGGAGAGACTCATTTTTTAAATTAGAGGAAATTCATCCTCATATTCCTCACTGCATAGTTTTCATTTGTTGCATTAAGATGCTCTGCAGAATCTCATGCCAAATAAAAAGAGATTAAATAAATGGAATTAAGGCTCTGGCAAATATATTATTTTGATAACTATATTTTGTTTTTTCTCTAGCAAGCATGTAAAGAGTCAATCAGTATTCATTAGGCTGGACTTACTAACAATTTACGGTTTTTATGAGGTTGACAAATTGCCATGCTGAATAATAGTTCTCAGTTCTCTTCTTCAAGTTTTGATTTTGAAGTTAGGATTGAGTGCCGGGAACAAACCGATGAATTCTTGTGTGCACATCTATATTGAGTCCCATAAGTTGAAGTGGTGCTAAAAGTGACAATAATTGGAGATTGGTTGAGTATTTTTTTCACATATTTGCGTAGCATTTATTAAATCATAAAAGAGCTTCTAATAGGAAGCATAAAAATAAGAGAGTTATAATTACAATAGTCTACAGGTTGATGCGTAGGCAGAATAATAATTATAATAATCCGTAGGTTTATGAGTAGGGAGTTATAAATTTACGAATCAATGAGGTGGTGACGAACGAGAAAGACAGAAGGCAAAAGTCTCTGTGAGTGCGTCTCAACCCGTGAAAGTTATACACGTTTCACTCTTCCACTCATACGAATTAAGGGATGTCATCCATTTCAAGTTTACCTGATCATTTTAGAAAGATTATCCCTCATGTGAGAATGTCATTAAGTTGTTCAACTGTGGATATGGCATAATACTGATTAGACCATAATTAAGTTTATCCTTTTTAAAGTTTTTATTTAATATGTTTTATACGATAGAAGATAAGAGAAAATGAAGAGTGCCATAATGAAGGCCGCAGGATTTTAGTAATGCAGCAATGAAGCTTGTAGTAATGGGAATATAGAGAAGAGAAAATGCTTTGGGCACTCTATTACCATGTTAAGAATTGGAGAGAAATCGTTAGAGTATTTCATTTTAGCGCATGTGTAATTTTTATGCAATAGAGCTTTCAATAGAAAATATACGAAGTCAAGAAACTGTATTTAGAAGAGTTTACGGATTGATGAATAGGAAGAATAATAATTATAAAATAAATACAATCATCCATGGATTGTTGAATTGGTAACAAGGATCTTAAAGATTAATGCAGTGGCAGCGAAAAAAGGAAGGAAACGTGGAAGTTTTTTGTGAGTGTTCATCCCAGTTAGTAGTAATTGTCTAGATGCTTCATGAAAAGAACAAATACTTTTTAGTATTACCAACTCATGATCATATTTTATGGGTAATTATAAAACCGAAAATCTAAGTACGACACACGATAAAAGTTTAGTGCCCTTCTTTCCTTCTTGTAGGCTAAGCTAATTCTAACATAAGAAAGAATGTAAACGAAGCTAATTTCTCTTGGCGGATAGCAACATTAAAAGTATTTATTGTAATCACTTTTATCATTTATATATTTTGAAGGCTCTTTACTATTTTTCTTTTTTCTAATCTTAACAGTATCTAGAAGAAGAAGAAGAACGACAAGCCTTTATCCCACTAAGTGGTGTGGGCTCCATTAATCCTTTTTCTCCATCGTCTTATTTAGTGTCATATTTTCATTTAATTATAATAAACTAAGATCATTTTTTTATACAACATGCCCCGATCTAAATCTTAGCACTATCTATTGGAATAAATCTCTCTTTCTTATTTGTTGAGGATACGCCAAGCTTTAGGTAATGATTTCCACTCTGGTCAAAAAGCTTGATATGAGCAACGAAGTGGCCATCTGTTTAGGCAATTCAGCTCTAACCACTCAAAATTCACTAGTCAGAAAGTGTGGAAATATGGAGCACAAATGCTATAGGGTTGCTTTTGGACTATAAGCAAGTTCAATAATTATAATTTTTTTCTTTAATAAGGTGATTAAGATATTAGGTGAAGGGACCTAAAAGTTTTGACAGTGTCTAAGAGTTGTATTAGCTTTTATACATGGTTCAAGTGATGCACTAGTGTTGAGTTGGCGTGAACAAAGTGAGGCTATTTATTAATCAAGATTCTTAATTTTGGAGTAAAGAACACAAATTCTACTAGTAAGAGATCTAGTGAAAAATACAAGGAGTACTAGGATTCTGCCTTAAATCCCTCCTCTTTAGCTCTCTAACTCCATTGTTTCTCTTTTTCTACCCCTTGATTTTTGAAGGCTAAGCACAATCTCTTTAAAATTATAATTAAGAGGCTCAGACTAAAGTGTATAACCAATACTCCTGAAACATTTATCTATACTGATAGTGGATGGCAATTACAATAGATAGTAGTTTAATGCTGGAATTTATGATTCAAATTGAGGAAGTTATGAGGAGGTGACCTTGAAGTCACTAAACTCTTAAGCATTTATGATGCTGGATTTAATCCGAAAGCAAGTAAATACAATTATTGTTACTGGAAATTAGAAATAAACACAACAAGGGTTCATAAAATTGGAAATAAAATGACACGAATACAAACGAGACTTTATTGTGAGGGTGAAGGCGATGGATTTTGGTTGGAGCACTGGTGTGGGGATGGTTTGGAGAGCTATGAAAGTAATTAAATGAAGGGTAGATAGGAGGCGGTAGCAGGACAGGTGCTGGCATGTTGTGGCGACAACAGGGAAGATGCTTAAGGGTAGTCTGTGGCGGGGAAGGCGCAAGAAGGTAGGGGGCAGCAACAGAGAAGAGTAGGCAGGTAGGGCGACAATAGTAATGGTGCTGGGGCGGGCTGAGCGACAACATAAATGTGCAGCGGGAGCCGAGCAACAAGAGGAAGGTGCATGGGGGAGCCAAGCGACAATAGGAAGGTGTAGGGGGAGCCAAGCGACAATAGGAAGGTGCTGGGGACCTGTGCGACAACAAGGAAGATGTTGGATGACGCAAGATTGACGAGATAACCCCCACCTCGGAGCAGGATAAAACCAAAGCACCACTCGTCCTCAGATACAATGTTAACAAAGGAAGGGATGCCCGACGACAGGAGCTTTGAAATCAGGAAACACAAAGTTGAACCCGAAAACACTCAAACAACCTATAAATAGAGCTTAAGGAAATAGAGAAGTGGGCCCTTGAAAACACATGAGTGGTCCAGTAGGAGGTTCGATCAAAGTCTTTGCTGAAATAGTTGGACAGTTTGGCAGGTTGAGCTCCGCGTCAGTCTCCCTTGGTTGGGGAGCTTCCACTTCATCCATCGAAGCTTCTGGGTCTTCGTAGTATGGTGTCAAGTCCGTTACATTGACTGTAGTCGAAAGGTTATAGTCCTCTTGCAGGTCGATCTTGTAAACATTATATCTTTTAAAGTTTTCTGAAAGAACCATCTGTTCTGGGCTTGAGTTTGTTGAATGCTCCTGCTGGTAATCTCTCTTCATTCAGCTGGATCCACACTATATCTCCCTCCTTAAAGCTAACCTTTTTTCTTGTTTTGTTTGTCTGTACTTTGTATTTGTGATTCTACTTAGTGATCTCTTTTTCGACTTCCTCGTGGAGTTTCTGAATCTGGTGCACTTGTTCCTGAGCATCCTCACTAATCTCTGATGTCGGTAGGAGCGGTACCAATTTGAGCTGGGTGAGCGGGTCTCACTCTTACACGATCTTAAATGAGTTCGGTTTGTAGTCTGAAAAGCTTCTGGGTCTTCGTAGTATGGTGTCAAGTCCATTACATTGACTGTAGTCGAAAGGTTATAGTCCTCTTGCAGGTCGATCTTGTAAGCATTATATCTTTTAAAGTTTTCTGAAAGAACCATCTGTTATGGGCTTGAGTTTGTTGAATGCTCCTGCTGGTAATCTCTCTTCATTCAGCTGGATCCACACTATATCTCCCTCCTTAAAGCTAACCTTTTTTCTTGTTTTGTTTGTCTGTATTTTGTATTTGTGATTCTATTTAGTGATCTCTTTTCCGACTGCCTCATGTAGTTTCTGAATCTCGTGCACTTGTTCGTGAGCATCCTCACTAATCTCTGATGTCGGTAGGAGCGGTACCAATTTGAGCTGGGTGAGCGGGTTTCACTCTTACACGATCTTAAATTAGTTCGACTTGTAGTCTGACTCATGGATCTGTTGTACGTGAACTCAGCTTGAGCAAGAATCAAATCCCACTGCCTGATACTTTTCCTCACAAATCATCTGAGCAGATTTCCAAGGCTCTTGTTTATTACCTCCGTCTAACTATCAGCCTTGGGATGCATTGTCGAACTGAATTGAAGCTTAATGCCTAGTTTTTCCCACAGAGTCCTCCAGAAGTGCCTCAAAAGCTCGACATCCCTATTGAAAGTGATGGTCTTGAGTATCCCGTGCAGTCTCACAATCTCCTTGAAATACAAGTCAGCGACATGCGATGCATCTAGTGTTTGGTGGCAGGGTACGAAATGCGTCATCTTTGAGAATTTATCTATGATAACAATGTCTGAATACTTGTTCCATTGTCCTTGGAAGTCCCACCACAAAGTAATGCTAATGTCTACTCATGGGTCCTCGAGTACTGGTAATGAGGTGTATAATCATGCTTTCTACTCATTGTTTTTTGCCATATGACAAATCATGCATTGTATGACATGTTGCTCCACATCTTCCACTAGTCGGGGCCAAGAGAAGTGTTATCTTGCGAGTGCAAGTCTTGTCCGTTCCAAAATGTCCTGCAAATCCTCTACTGTGACTTTCCTTAACGATTGAATCGCGCAACAAGCATCTAGGAATGCACAATTTACTCTGGAAGGATGGTTAGCCATCAACTCTGTAGTAGTGCCCGACAGGCTTCTCCTAACACTGCTATAAGATTTTTCGGAAATCCTTTTTTGCCTCGTATAGCTCTTTTACTACCTCAAATCCCATGACTTGCGCCTGCATCACAGTGATCAACAAGTGATGATGTCTGCTACACGGTTTTGACTCCCCGCCTTGCGCTTAAGCATGAATTGGAACAACACCAAAAACTCCACCCACGTTGTGTGTCAACTCTTCAGTTTACTCTGGTTGTTCAAGAATTTCAAGGCATCGTGGTCTGTGAACAACTTGAGCTCACTTGTCAACAGGTAATCACTCCAGTGCTCGAGAGCTCTCACAATAGTATAAAACTACTTGCGGTATGTCAAGTATTTTTTCTTGGAATCATTCAACTTCTCACTGAAAAAAGACGATTTAGTACCTCCCTGGCTCAACACTGCTCCTATTCCCACGACCGATGCATCGCACTCTACCTCGAACAACCGTTTGAAGTTTGGTAGTGCCAAGGCTAGTGCTGGATTGCCTTCTCCTTGTGTGCATTGAAACTATTCTGAGTTGCCTCTGTCTATTGAAATTTGTCTCCCTTCAAAAGATCCGCCAGAGGGGTGGCAATCTAATGAAGCTCCCGATGAATTGCCTGTAAAACGATGCTAGTCCCAGGACCGACCTCAGCTCGGTGAACGACTGCGATGTAGTCCTATTGATAATGGCCTCAATTTTTTTCGGATCAATCTGAATGTATGAACTAGAGAAGTTATAACCCAAAAAACATACATGGTCTGTCATGAGTTGATACTTCTTTGGATAGGCATATAGTTTCTCTGCGCGTAATACCTTGAACACTACCATCAGGTGCTGCAAGTGTTCTTCGTCAGATCTGTTGTACATTGAATTTCATCGAAGTAGACCACCAAAAATTTTCCAATGTGATCCTGAAATACCATATTCATTAACCTTATAAAAGCGTTGGGCCGAAAGACATAACGATCCACTTGTATAAACATCTCGTGTCTTGAAAGCAGTTTTCCACTAGTCTCCCGGTCTCATCTGAATCTGGTAATACCCACTGCGTCAGTCGATCTTGGAAAAGATGGTGGCTCCGTTTAGCTAGTCCAAGAAATCGTCCAGGTGAGGTATGTGAAATAAGTACTTGATGGTAATCTTGTTGATGTCCTTGTATTGCACATCTTCCACGAACCATTCTTTTTGGTTATCATTCGGGAGAGAATAGCGCACATATTGATACTCTCTCCGACCAACCCTCTCGTAATTAGGGGTGTAAACGAGCCGAACACGAGCGAGCCCAGACTCAACTCGTGTTCGGCTCGTTTATATTTCGAGCTCAAAAAATGTGTTCGTGTTCGGCTCCGTTTCTTTGCGGGGCGAACACCACGCG
>NW_018164692.1:1412050-1468908 GCF_001263595.1 Phalaenopsis equestris
GTAATTGGGGGTGTAAACGAGCCGAACACGAGCGAGCCCAGACTCAACTCGTGTTCGGCTTGTTTATATTTCAAGCTTAAAAAGTGTGTTTGTGTTCGGTTCGTTTGGTTAGCGAGTCGAACACGAGCCGTTCACGAACAAAGAGTCATTTTGACAACCCTAATTAGGTAGTCATAAGATGTTAAGGATTGAGTCAAGATTTAAAACATCATTTGAATTTAATTTAATAGTTTTTATTCTATTTTCTTCATTAATACTTTTAATTGATTATAAATCTTTGTAGCCTTTTAATCAGTTAAATTTTTTAAAAATACTGCTCATAAAAAAAAAATATATAATCGATTAGTAGTATTTCGAGCCAAAACGAACCGAACACGAACGAACAAATATTTGTTCGTGTTGTTCGTGTTAGGGTCGTTAAATTAGCGAACGAGCCGAACACGAACTTCTTAACAAGCCGAAAAAGAACAGCGAGCCGTTTTGACAGCCCTACTCGCAATGAGTTCTTGTAGCTGTTGTTGCAATTCCTAATACCATGCAGGTCTCAATTTGTAGGCGGGCCGCTTGGGCAACACTGATTCTGGTATGAGATCTACGATGTGATGAATGCCCCTTAGTGGTGGCAATCTCGCTATAAGAATCTCGGTGATCACATCCTGAAATTCATGCTGTAATGGCTTTAGTGGTGTTGGTATCTCACTCTCCTCAGTTCCCTCTAGCAGGGCTAATGTCAGTGCCACTGGAGGATCTCGAACTGATTATATGAAGGTGGCCCTTGGGACTAATGCCTTCTCAGTGTCACTTACACCTCTCACATCCTTATCAGGTAAAAACATGATGCGTTTCCCATTCTTTTTAAAGGAGAAAGTATTTTGATGCCGTCATGCTGAGTCTTGAGGCCGAACTATTAAGGTTTCCCCAATAGAATATGGCATGCGATCATCGGAACCACTTCACACCACACTTGCTCTTGATCTCTACCGGAATAGTTGACCAATCACTGCAGATTCACACATATCTTGTTTCCCTTCTTTAACCAGGTAAGGGAGTAGGACTAGGAATGTTTCTGCGTGACTAATTCTAATTTTTTCACCATCAGTGTGGATACCAAATTTTCACAACTTCTGCTATCGATAATCAAACAACGAACATTCTCCTTCACCGTACACTTTGTGTGAAATCATGCCTCTACTATGATTGATTTCTCTCCGACTCAGATTGCAAAACTCTCGTATGACCAACAATTCTCTCTCGTCTCTTTGGAGCTGAAGTTTTTCCTCTCGACTATTCTCTGATTCCTCATCCTCCATATCCTTGACGACGTCCTAATCTGTGAATATGACAACTCGACTCGTAGGACAAATGGAGGCTGTGTCTGAAGCTGACACCTGAAACACCTTCTGACAAGTGTTATATTGGTAGAGCTATCGTTTTCCTGCTTCTTTCCACTATGATATGTCTCGTCATTCCCATGTCCTGTCTTGCTAGCTTGTCCCGAGATAGCTTTTTTGATCGCTGTAGCTGCAGGTGAATGCCTGACTGAAGGCTGCTGCCTGAATGAAGATTGTTGCCAGTTCTATTTTTTGTCTTTCACCTTTAAGATTAAAGTTTGAACATCCCTGAGCAACCATTATGACTGTAACTGCATAACATTGCTTACAGCGTGCTTCAAGTCCCCCAGGTACCGGGCTATAATGTGTTTCTCTGACTAGATTAACTCAAATGTCATATGTAACTGGTCAAATTGTGTCGTGAAACCCTCCACTGAAAGGTCTCTCTATTGTAGGTGGTCTCAGAAACATGTCTCGACGGTAATTAGGTGGAAGATATTTTATTTGCATTGCTTTCTTTTTGTTTTTCCATTTGTAAGCTTATCACTGCCTTCTCTTTTTCTCTGTCTCTGTAAATTCTTCCACCATAAAGAGACATTTTTTTCAATTTAATGGCTACTAATTTCACCCGTTTTTCTTCTGACACCTTATATTTTAAAGATTCGCTCAACAGGTATAGCTAGTGAATAAACCCCCATTTGTATTCATACCCCATCAAATTATGGTAGATCCATTTTGATGTCGTAGTCCATGTGTCTTCATATGTGGACTCTCAGCCTCCTTTGATATTGAATTCTAAAGCGGCATTGCCGGTATTCCTCGTCACTGAGGTCTTCCCTGTAGAATAAATTCAGATCCTTGCTCTATCTCCTCTTTGACTCTCCAGATCACAGTCGAGGGTAATCTCTCCCTTGGTCTCATCATTAATTTCTGTGAGCCTCTGTTGAAGCTGACGAATCTCTCTTTGTAGCTTATCTCGGGAAGGTTCCGACATGTATTTCTGTGGTAGCATGATTAGGGTTTGGTTTTGGAAGGGGTGATTGAAGATAGAAAAAAAAATTAGTGGAGGGGCAAGGCGGATGATAGGAAACTATAGAATATAACTTGAGTTGGGTTAGTTCTGATACCAAATGATACCGGATTTAGTCTGAAAATAAGCAAATATGATTGTTATTACTGGAAATTAGAAAGAAACACCAAGGATTCATGAAACTGAAAATAAAATGGCACAGATACAAATGTGACTCAATGGTGAGGGTGAATGCGATGAAATCTAGCGTGACAACGGGTGTGGGGATGGCTTGGAGAGGCTATGGCTGTAATTAGGTAAAGGGTAGGGAGGAGGCAGCTGCAGGACATGTGCTGGCAGGTTGTGGTGTAGCAGGGAGCATGTTCTAAGGGCGTTCGCCAGCAGGGAAAGTGCAGGAAGGCAAGGGGCGGTAGTAGGGAAGGGTAGGCTGACAGGGCGGCAACAGAAATGGTGCAGGGGGAAGCTGAGCAGCAACAAAAAGGTGCAGGGGAAGCCGAGCGGCAATAGGAAGGTGCAGGGGGAGCTGAGCGGCAACATGGAAGATGTCGAATGGCGCGAGATTGACGAGATAACCACCACTTCGGAGTAGGATATATCTGAAGCACCACTCATTCTCGGATACAACCATAATGAAGGAAAAGATGCCTGATGACGGAAGCTCTGAAATCAGGAAACACGAAACTGAACCCTAAAACACTCATACAACCTCTAAATAGAGCAAAAGGAAGTGGTGGTGGTGGTGCTAGTAGTTCCCGTCCCTTGAAAACACACAAGCAGCCTAGCATTAGGCTTGAAAACACACAAGCAGCCAAGCATTAGGCTGGATCGAAACCTCTGCCGGACCTGTTGGCTGGTTCAACATGCCAAGCCACTCATCAATTTCTATCCGATAACTTTTTTAAGTTCCCTCGTGGCCTAAAATTTTTTGCAGGGATGCTTTCATCTCGGGTTCCTCATAGCAATATCATGGATTCTCTTGGGAGTCCCATTCTTGGCTTCAAAATCTTCCTGACTCGTCTTAATGTCCTCGAGAATTGATCTTCTTATGATCAAATATGTAAAGTAGATTGCAAATACTGTTTGCATCATTCTCGAGCCAAGGAAGCCTGCCCTGAATCCGATAGAAATGGTTTCGCTTCTATCTTTCCAACAAATTCAATCATTTTTTGAAGTGTTGACTGTAAAAGCACAAAAGCTCGTTAGTGGTCAGGGTTGTGCTTGTATATTACAAAATTAAAAAAATAAAGAAAAAATTACATACATACCACTTAATTCCTGTATATTTACATATTTAGCTCCTAAACTTCAATTTTTACATATATAGCATCTCACCCATACATGAAAAGGTGTATTTCACTTTTTGAAGGTTAAAATGATTGTATTTTTTATGTGATAAGAAAGCTTTAGATGGTATGAATGTAAAAAATAAAGTTTAGTTGTTTGATATGTAAATACATAGGAATTGGGTGGTATGTATGTAGATGCCCATAAAATAAAATTGAGCTGATGCAATTTTTTTAGTTTACCTTAATTTGGAAAAATAATGGTTTGATTTTCATTAAAAAATTGGCCAATTGGTTTTTAACTTGCGATCTGTTTTGGTTTGGTTTTCTGCTTCCACAAAATCGAAATGATCTTAAAACAAAACAACAGTGATTGATTTCAAAATCAATAGTACAACTCATATTTTGGAAAGTTCAGTTCTTGGAATGGTATGTAGTCCAAAGTATAGATTCTATGAAATTAAGTTTTTGAAAAATTGAATCGAATTAGTTGTAAAAAACTGGCCGGTCAGTTTTCTTGACAAAAATTTAGCCATTTTGGTTTTCAGACTAAAAGAACCATACCAAAATTATTGGTTAAAGAAAGTTTGGCCATTCAGTTGACAATAAGTCAGTTGTTTTGGTTTTCAGTGTAACAAAACGAAAACCAATTGGTTCAATCATCACGATTAGCAAATCCATTGAACCGATGTGAGACACACCTTTAATAGTGTAAATTCTTTCACCTATCAGGGAAAGGAATTCTGAGGTCCTCACACCTTCTCATTTGCAAGTCTCAGTGAAATTTGAACACTTCGCTTTGAACATCCCAAAAAGAGAATAATTTTTTCATCTCTTTTCCCAGCTAAAGTTGAGTTCTTTATTTTCGGCAAGTGGAAGTAGGGGTCCTTCTTGCTTTCACTTAATATTCCAATTGAATGTTAGAAAGTAAGCGCAAATATTTACTCAATGGAATCAATTAGAAACTAGATATTATATGGCCAGCTGCTATATTTTCTCCATTATTGAAAAACAAAAATAAAAACTCTAATAAGAAAAAAAAAATGTTACTTCTGAACTTAATGTATGCCATTCCAGCTTCATTCGAAGCCTTTCAAGAGTCCATGAACACTTAAAAGTTCACTCTCATGCAAGAATGTTTTGAATTATGCAACTAAAATAAAGGAAGCTAATCAAGAAAGAAGTGGCTATTATGCACAAAAACAATTAGAAGTGGGCTCACACATCACACCTCTCTTATTTTAGCTTGTTCGTGATGACCTATCCTTCACTTCACTGTTTACATCAAACAAAAAAATTCTAATGTTGTTTGATATTTAGATAAAATATGATTTCATAGCTATATTTTCTCTTAGTATGATTTCCTTTGTGGAGTTTGGGCCACTTTTCTAGAAGCGATCATTGAATCCACTTGCATGTATACCTTGTGAAATGGATGCATATGAATGTTGTGCTATACTGAAATACTGATCAGGCAAACAAAATCATTCACCAAAGCATAAGATAATGATATAATAGATGAGTCTAGCCAACGAAACAAAACAAAACTAGAAGAGCCATAATGACTTATTGTCACCGTATGAAATCAACCAAGCAGCGGCAGAGGCCAGTTGAAAGAGAAGAGTTAATAAAATTTTCACATATGCTTTAAATTGTGGCAACAAAAATAACCAAATGAAGACAAATTGGAGCTAACAGCATAAGCAATAGAAATCGAAATGAGATTGAAGCGTATTGTTAAAAAAATGTTCATTGTTGCCTTTAATTTCCTTAAAAAATGCAATGAAGCTGAGATTAGAGGCAGCGTGGAAGAGGGAAAGAATGTGAAAGTTGTTACCGGAGAAATAACTAGGGATTAATGCAACTTGAGCTTACAAGCACAATTTATAAGTTCATAACAACAAAAACTACGAACACTGGTGCATGATTAAAGAAGCAATTAATTTATTCCCTTATTCTTCCAAAAATTTGTGAAGAAAATCTTGTATGGACAAATATCAATAGGGAAATTTTTCTAGTTGGAGAAACATCAAAAAATTTCGCTTGCACTAATAAAGACAAAACAATGACAAAAGTAACATAAATGGAGTATAACCATGGAGGCCTGCAACAAATCACAAACAAGGATTAGTCAAGGAATTTAGCTTGTTTGCAATTTATTTTATTCATTTTAAAGGCAGGTGGTTGACCATTTAAGTGTTGAAAGGAACATTTTCCTATGTTTATTTCATTTTGGAAACATTTCAATAATAATTTTCTACCTTAACATAAAAAAAAATCACTGCCTTGCATTTCTCTTAAACTTCTAGATGTAGGCAAATGAAAGGAAGAAAGGAAGAAAAAGCCATTTTAGGAGGAGAAAAAATAAAGATTGCACTAGCATCGTTAATAATGCCAAAGCACACAAATAAAGGCAAAATACACTCACCTGCTTTAAAAGAAATAAGAAACATCATAGTCTAGTCTTTTGTTTTTTAATTCTTTGTTTCCGCACACACACAAGCGCACACATACCGCACATGCAAGACTTTGAACACAAAACCTCTTGGTTGAATGATAGCTCTCAACCACTAGGCCAATGTGACTTGCATATCATAGTCTAGTCTCTTAATTCTCCTTAAAATAGCAAAGAGCCGTATATTATATGTAGATAAGTTGAAGAGAAAATAGGTAAATCACACTTAAGCTCTCAATCTATTATGATTATTGTGGGATGGTGGGGCTAAATTAAAGAATGTGGGATATATAGGATATAGAGTTTCAAGAAAGCTTGTTCGTCTGAGGAAGGAGGGGAATCCAACCTATAATTGTGCATATTTTACATTAAATTTGATGAATCAGTCACAACGTTTCAAACTGCGTTCATCATGAACCATGTTGCAAGTTGCAAGATACTGCACACATAACATGCTTGATCAACGATAAGGATTCTAGTGTTTCATGGCTTTGGTTCTGCGTATGGTAATTCTTACACCTTTTAATGGTGTAGGGAGGCATAGATGCGCTTGGGCTAGTTTATTTCGGCGTGATGTTTGTAATTGATTGAAGCTAATTTTACTTATTTTTATGTTTTGTTTAATAAAATTTGAATGAGATGAATTTCTCAAGTTAAAAGTCATCTTGAATGCGTGAGCTGAGTTCCATTCATGAGGGCTTGCGAGTTACTCTCATTTTTTATATAAAATATTAATATTATAACTTAAAATTAAATTTCAACTGGATTTGAATATTACTTTTGTTTATAATAATGATAATATATTGTAGGATTTATGGGATGTTGAATATAAATGAAATTCATTTTATTTTAAACAAATACTCCAACTTGGTTCTCATAGTGCAGAAAACCGAAAACATCGGTGAAACACACTTAGTGAAACTTTTGAAACTCAACTCAATTTCATCCAAATCCTTACAAATAAAAAACCAGTCCCTCCATGAAGCTTAATTTTGGCAACGTGCTTTTTTTATGCATTTAGCTAACTTGATGTTATTTTCTTTGAATAAACACAAATTGTTTGGTCACTATGATTTTTAAATTATATGATGTTTAAGGTACAAAATAAATTACTTCAAGATTATAAATTGATCATTAGCATGATTAGGTTGATATATTATGTGGGGTTGAATAAATCTAAATGATTTGTAAATAAATAAGAAAAATTATAAAATAGATTTCAAATGGATAGAAATGATCCACATGATTTTAAAATAGATTAGAAAATGGTCTATATGGATAAATATCTAAATAATAATGGAAATGCTGTACTTGAATATTTTTCTTTGCTCGAAAGTAATAATCTATACTAATTTCCATCGAGAATAGATTGGAAGATTGGAGAGAATTTGCTTTGCCTTGAAAGAGACTAAGATCTATATTAACACCCCAAAGTTTTTTTTATTCTCAATGACATGTTTGTAGTCTTTTTAATCTATTATGAAATAGGCTTGATAGGCAAGGGAAATCTGAAGTAGATGAACTAAATTTCGTGGTTTATTTTGCATTCAAAACAGTACCTAAAAGCTCTAGCGCCTTCACACATAATAAAACCATGTCATGTGAGGCATTCTGGATTGGAAGTTGTTGCTGCAACTCGATAAAGTTATGTGAAGGGATTTTTCTCATTGTAGGGTTTATTAAATGACGAAAAGAATGGAGAAAGCAGAAAATGGAGGAAGCACACCACTTTTTATTAAGTATAAAATTGTTGATATATTTATAAGTTTCCTCTGTCTGCTTCAACCTCAAGAGTTGGGATAAATTCTTTGATGAGAGCTGGAAAAACAAGGAAGAGGTCTTTGAGATGGTGAAGCTTGATGATTTCGAGAAAAAGTTTCAAAAGATATTTAATAACAAGATGTAAACTTGAAGCAGTTATAGAAATTTTGATTATCATAGGTGTTGTTGTTCCTCCAGGCATAAGCATGAATAGTTAGACCATTTGTGTAATGCTCAATTCTTTATCTATGTTTTTAAAAATAATTTTTGATTTTTGCTTGTTTACCATATACAACTTCAAAATTATTGAAGTAGGAATCCAAAACAAAAAAAGAAAACATGGAGAAAGAAGAAATATTGGAAGCACAACACTTTCTATTGCATATATAATAGTCGATATAATATCTCCTTGGTTTCTTGCCAGGAGCTCAATAGGACAAATAAAATTTTTAATGATGGCTCAAAGGTCAAGAAAGAGGCCAATTAAATTGAAAATAATATGTTTTAGTTGGAGCTTGTCAGTAAGCTAAAATGAAGTTTGGAAAGATATCAAACAACAAGATATGAACTAGTGAAGTAGAGTTGTTTATTGTAATTAGTATAGGTGTTGTTGTGCTTCTAGATGCAACTATGAAAGCAAAGCATATAGTTTATGCTTTTAAAAGTGTTTTTTTGCCTCCAAGCTACAATGGGGATTCATCCTAAGGCTGACAATGATTTGATTTCGAGTGAGTTTTGCTAAACTTGAACTCAACTGTTGAGCTCATCTTGAATTGAAAGCAATTTAATTATGTGTCGAGCTAACTTGATTCTAAATATTTTGATTTTGGTTAAGCTTGAATTCTATATTTGGGTGACTTGAAATTGCGGAAAACATAAGAGTTGTCGGAGCTATTGAACTAAGAACCCTTATATGAGCTATGTTATGAAATACCAACCAACGGACCAACTATTGCTTTAAAAAATTTCTAGTCAAATCAATTTGAAAGTGAGAGTCAATTGATCTTTGATTTTGTTAAAATGGATTTAAATTCAAATATCGATCAAAACTCTATTTGAACTTGTTTAAATTGATTTTGATTAAACCTAAATAGTAAGTGAATTTTGAGTAGTTTTTGTTTCCCTTCATCCGACTCTACGTCAGAATCAATGTTTAGAAGGACGAAACTCTGAATTGAGGCATTTTGCTTTAATGAGGTGATACATAAGTCTTCAGGCAGAACGATCCGTAAGCCTCTAACTGAAAAAAAAAAAGAACTAATAGAATTTAAACAGTTTTATTAATATTCCATAAGTACACTTTTTCACATGTTTAATATTGAGGAGTGCAAGCTAGGCGAGCTTGCATTTTTTTTTTTTTTTCACTTCACTCGCAATTTTCTCATCATAAAATTCATATTTTTGTTGAACATAATTTTTTTTTGTATTTTCTTAGGTACTTTGACTTGATTATTTTAGGATTGTATCTTGTCTTCTAACATCACTAATTTTTTTAATAAACAATAATATAATATTATAGAAAGTTAGTTAGACAAAAATGTTAAAAAATGTCAGGAGAGAAAATTAAAATGAAAAATTTCAAAAGAAGAAAAAATAACACTAAAAAATGAAAATAAGTTCAATTAAAAGTCATAAAATGTTTAAAAATAATGAAATATGTATATTTTAAAAAATAGAAAAATAAAAAAAGTTCAAAAATGTTAACGAGTGGTATTATTAAAAAAATCTCAGGTAATATTTAAAAATAAAAAAAGATAATGCAAAATAAGGAAAAAATGGACTTTAGTATGTTTGTACCATAAGGCGAAGTCTGCCTCCATTGCCATAAGGAATTTTTTTTAATTCTTTTTTTTTTTTTAGTAATTTGAGAAGTCTGACTAAAATGTCTTGCCTCAAATAAAAAAGGCGAAGCCTTAAACCATTAAACTGTAAGGTTTGAGGGAATTTTTAGGAACATGATGATGAAACATCCGACAAGATTGTGTGCCTTAAACTCTTTTTTAATCCATGGTTAGAATATACTGTTTGTAGTGCACTTCTGTTACTCTCTTATTTTGATTGTTGCATTTACATCTTTGATAAACGAGTCATTTCATTTACATGGTGTGCTCGTGATTGGTCCATGTTAGTTTTTTAATTTTTCCCCTTGATTGAATGTTTGACTAAATTGTTCTAATTAAAAGATTATATAAATATATTATTGTCATCAATTGTCATACTCTCATTGTCATCATTTTATTTATGGGTCGGCGCTGACCTTGAGATTATATTCATGGAAAAGATTAGCTCTGTGTTAGGTTAGGTTTCCTATTAGACATGTAGAGTTCAAGTACTCTTCCTCAAGTCTCTTTGTCTATAATGTTAATAATTCACTTATCTATTCGAAATGAGGATTAAATGCAACCCAAAAATATTTGTAACATTTATGACAATAGTTAAACTTTGGATATTCTTTATAATCAACTTCAACGTTGTTGTGGCTTATTATATAGACTTTCTCCGCTATTCTAGCATTTTTTTTCTTAAAGAAGTCTCAGGACAAGCACTCTAGGGGTGGGGATTCATATAGGGGTAATTCTCACGTCTACTTAATAGAATATTTTGAAACAGATGTAATTCAGCTATGACCTCTATCAATGTTATAGGTTTGTTGATTGTGATATTAATCCTACCAACAATCTATTGCCTGCACTTCGAAAAAAATTTCAATTCAAAAAACGACGAGGATGATACCCAACATAGATGTTCCCCTTTTAAATGATGGATTATAATCATTAAAACACTTCTTTTCTGATTTCTCACATTTTTTATTGATAAATTTTCAGGGAAGAAGCAAGAACTCTTTTTCCACTTTCTTGTTGTGCCTTAAGCCTGATTTTATTTTATGATGGTGTGTTTTGATTTATTCATTTTTTCTATTTTCTATTTTCCTGGGTGCAATTGCTTTGATATTTCCAAGAAAGCAACTTATAATGATTGAGCAAGTGGAAAATTTACTCACCCACGAAGATACAAATCGTGGTGTGGCTGTGATCACACATTGTCATGTCACGGGTTCACCATTGAAAAACATGAGGTTCGAGGGATGTTTATAGTTTCCAAAATTAAACTTTCAGTGCAGGAGAACTAGAGACGTGGCGTTCATGATCTCAAATATTATTTGGTCATTTGGTTTGAAGTTTCAGAGAACATATTAGAATTCCTATTTCCATTTCATAGAATAAGTCCTCATAAATGATAATCAACCTGAGTCTAGATTTATTTCCATCTGGTCAATTCCATACATACCGGCTGGACTGAATAAGTAAATCACGCTCTATTTGATTAATCAGGGGAAAACAGGACATTGATTACCCATGTACCGTATCATATATAGAATATCTATTGCTGTGAACTAGGAGAAGAATTTTTGTAATTCCTACATATATAAAATATCTATTGTTGTGAACTAGGAGATGAATTGTCGTAATTCCTACATTTATAATGGTAGACCTGAACAGGCTTTGCAGGTTGATGACATTAAGTTGGAAGAAGTAGGCCCAAAGTTTGAGCACCATGAAATGTTTCCTTCTCGGACTAACACAGGTCAGTAAAATGCATTTTTTGATCTAAATGTTTCATTAATCTCTGTAGTTCTTATATCAGTTGTCTTAAACTTTTTCATCATAACCGTTTAGTAATAAATTTCGGTAGCTTGTATTTCAATTGTCTCAATTCGGCTATTCCCTTTTTTTGCAACACTTTCAAGATTCTTTTTAACCAAATATGCCTAAATTGAGGCCCTATGACGCAGGAGTTTTTTCCAGACAGTTTTCTCGCGTTACTGTATGAACTACAGTACTTAGGGAGAACATATAGTGGGAAACGGGAGTCGGGCCACCGGAACAGTCCCGTTTTCCTCTCTTATTCTTCCTTGCCTATTATCATTCTTTCATTTGTAGTCTTTCCTTATGTATGTGTGTATTAGGGTTTGAATTTGTAGTTTTTTGGTGTATTTGTTTTAGGAAAGCTACCGACGTTCGTTTTCACCCTTTGAGGGTTGTATCCGATGG
The DNA here is from genome assembly GCF_001263595.1 of Phalaenopsis equestris. NCBI lineage: Eukaryota > Viridiplantae > Streptophyta > Magnoliopsida > Asparagales > Orchidaceae > Phalaenopsis > Phalaenopsis equestris. The sequence goes on from NW_018164692.1 coordinate 1,423,963, forward strand.
TTTGGGTGGTGCTCCGTTTGTATCTCTCTCACGAGGAGGTGTTTATCTTCCTTATTCGCCTATCGCATCCTCCCCGCACCTCTCCCCACCGCCATTTCTTGCTGTAGCTTCCCGGAATAGTTTCCAACGCTACTCTTCCTGCAGTTTCTGCATTCCAGCCCACATTTCATGTGATTCAAGGGCTTCTGCTTGCTTCCATCGCTGTTCCAGTCATCATAAATCCTACCCCATTCCCACCCGCTGATGTCCTTGTCATTCCAGGCCACGTCCCTGCCGCTTAACAGCTGTTCCGGCCCTCTTGCACCGCCTCCCGACCACTTATCTGCTGTTCCACCCGGCGGGAACTCAAATTCCACCTTGTTGCTGCCCAGGACAGTAGGGACTAGCTGTTCTATTGTCATCTCCGCCCACTTACTCCGTGTTCCCTCCTTACCACCACCTTCCAAACCTCTGCCAATCACCACCACCACCCCGAGATCCCACCCTAGTTTGATTATTTGTGTCATGCATGTTGCTATTTCAAATTTCTGAGCGCTGTATTGTTGTATTTTCCCTTTTAAGTGTGTTGATTATAACCACTTACTTATTTTTCGATAATAATATAGTTTTTATTATCATGGTTTGGGTTAACTCCAGTATCATTTAATATTAGAGCTAGCCTAATTTTAGTCCTATCCGAGAATTTTTCAGCATCCTCCTTACCCCCCTCCTCTACTAAATTTTTTTTTCTTTCCTGTTCCCAAACCTTAATCACATTTTGACCTAATCCTAATTCTTCTTTGCTGATTTTCAACATCAACAACCTCAAATCAAATTCTCGAAACCATCGATTAGTCTACTACACCCTCTTTCACCTTCCAAATCTAAACCCTAGCCATGCCACCAAGGAGATACACACTCGAGCCTACCCGGGAAGAGATATAGTGGGAGATCTGTTGACTTCAGTGGAGGCTTGCAAACATTGATGATAAATCCAGTGGAAGATTACCCTCGATCGGGGTCGGGATAGTCGAAGGGGAGCCAGAAACGAGGATCAGAATCCCTTCCATCGAGAGGACATTAGTGATGCAGAAGACCGGCCACAATGTTGTGGAATCTACTATTAGAGGAGGCTAAGAGAAGAGTCAACATATGAAGAACGGGAGAATCTGAAGATGAAGTAGGAGATACAATGTCAGTTCTTACCAGCTTACTACAAACCGAAAATTCGGACTATAGATCAGAAGTGGACATACTACATCACTGAGCAACCACCACATTTACAGACAAAGTTTAACATCAGGATCTTACAATTAGAATACACCTAGGAGAACACCTAAAACGACCTTGTTAGAGGAAAAAACTAATTTAGAATGAAGAACAGGTGGAAATAATTAACATTCTTAAATCCTTAACAACCAGGAAGTATAGCAAGTGCCACAGATGTGGGCATGTTGAAATTAGACTGCACAACCAGGGGGTGATTTTTTTCACTAAGCAGGTCATTCTTGAAATTTTTGGTAATGACAACATACATTGAAAATGGTGAGGACATAAAGGAGTATCAACTTCTAGTTGAGGAGGAAAAGAGGCACATTGTTCCAGCTGAGCTCGTGTGAGAGATTCCAATGGACTTCACGCTGAGTGTCCAAGGTAATATTGAGTTCAAGGAACTGACACAAGTGACATGACAATCCCATATACGAGAAATTCAAACTATTTAGATCTGTAGACTCATTCTTGGTTTGCCTCTACTGAGGGAGGTCCAACATATCAGAAATGGAGTCCTTTTGGGCGATGTCTCAAAGACTACATTGAGTTATTCAGATGTTAGATTCAGTTCACAAAGTACCCATCAACAGATGTTTAACCAGGAGGGATGAACCCCAGCTTTGAAATGTCTATTAGGAGCTTGATTAGGAAGAAAATTCTTCAATGAGATTCAGATTCTATCAATAAAGAAGATATTTCTCTTAAGTGGTTGCTTGTGATAGGGGTGCAGCCTGTCACATAATTCACTCAAAGTTGATTTCTCCTCACATATCAGTTTATCAACTACATTCCGATGAGTACGAGGAGTGGAAGAAATAATTTACGAAGGGGATGACTCAATATTTGATTGGTGAGAATGCTCGTCTATCTATAGTGCCAACTCAGGTTGTGCTAAAAGAGGACGAATACCTATTATACCGAAATGTGCTTTGAAACGACAACACCTACTTTATCGACCTACCAAATGGCTACAATATCTCTGCTACCTTCAACTTGCCAGATTGACTCCGTGCTATGATGAGCTAAAAGCTTCAACAAATGAGATCGAAGTTTCCCCAACCCCAGGAGATTGACGTAAAAGCTTTTTCCCGCGCAATTTTCTTGCGGTATTGTAGTTGTTGCAGTACTGCGGGAAAACATATAGCGGGAATTGGGTGTTGGAACGCCGAAACAGTCTCGTTTTTCTTTCTTTTTCTTTTTTTCCTATTATCCTTAATTCCTTTTTAGTCCTTCCCCTTATATGTGTGTAGTAGTGTTTGTATTAGTAGTTTATTGGTGTGTTCTGTTTAGGATAGTCGCCGACATCCATTTTCTATCTGCGAGGGCTTTAGCCGAGAGTTTGTGCGGTGCTCTGGCTGTATCTCTCTTCCGAAGTGGTGTTTATCTTCCCTATCCCCCTTCCGCATCCTCCCCACATCTCTCCCTATCACTGTTTCCTTCTGCAACCGCTCGAAACAGTTGCCGACGTAGCTCGTCCTGCAGGTTCTGCATTCCATCCCATATTTCCTGTGATTCCAGTGCTTCTGCTTACTGCCATCACTGTTCTAGCCACCATAAATCCTCTCCCCGTCATTCCGGGCCACTTCCCTTTCACCCAACTGCTATCCTAGCTCTCCTGCATCGCCTCCTGTCCACATATCCGCTGTTCCAGAACCTTGAAAATTACATTCCTCCTTGCTGCTGCTCAGAACAGTAGGGATCTGTTGTCACTTTGATCACCATCACCATCCCGAGATCCCACCTCAGTTTGATTATTTGTGTCATGTATGTTGCTATTTCAGATTTTCGAGTGTCATGTTGATGTATTTCCTTTCAAGCGTGTTGATTGTAACACCCTATTTATTTATCATATTATGGTTTGGGTTAACTCCGGTATCACCCTATCTCTTATATCACTTTAAATTTCTATTTTTTTTGATTCCTACTTTTTGACAGTGGCCTTCTGAACCTATATCAAAATATCTACCCGTGTAATTAAAATTATTTATACCAAAGTTAACCAAAAAAAAAAAAAGGAAAACTAAAAATTATTACTGAAAAGCCAATTAAGTCGTTACAACTCACACATTGAAAAAGAAACACAACATCAAAAATAAATAAAAAAAACTAAAGTGTATCTCAAGGGTGGTAGAGATTGGCGAGGTGGGCTCGCATGGGTAGGTTGCGCAGTTGGAAGGTGAAGGATTCAACAAGTAAGGTTTCTAGAAGGCGGATGAGTTGTGGCAAGGCCTGTCAGGGTTAGAACATCAACAAGGTGGCATGGTGGATGGTTTGAGTGGCTTGAACGACGAGGACAGCATGGGGAACAGTTGGGATAGCAGCTTGCTAGCGGTGGAGGGTGATAGGGCGGTTGGAAAAGCTGGGGGTGACTGGAAACGACAAGGGGGACGGCTGTACAATAAGTAGATAGCGCGGCAGAGAGTGATAGGGGCGGTTGTATTGGTTGCGACAGCGAGGGAGGTGAATTCTTGAAGGTGGCAGTGGACATGACTACAGAAGAACAGCTTTGGCGGCTGGGCCGGGGGGGGCGAACAATGGAGGGTGATCGAAGGGAGAACACTGATGCAGATGGTTGTCCTAAACAAACTCACGCAAAAAAATTTTTGTACAAACCCTAGTACAACACATACATAAGAAACTACTAGAAAGGAATGAAAGGAAAGGAGGAAACTTGCTATTGGAAAGGAATCGAAAACGGGCTGCTTGGTTTTGTTCTGTTCTATTTTGTGAAGCGGTACATGCGCTTAGTTTGGCTCTTGTGGCGTTACTATAGCAAGGATTGTAGAAACGGGCTCCGGGTAGCTCCCGCGTTATTGGTGCCATGACTGATTGCATGGTTTTTATGATAAGTTGATCATTTTTTGGTTGAACCGAAGGTTTTTTCCATGTGTGATTTTGTTTGTATGATAATGCTTTGACATTTTACACCTCGGGACCATTTTGAAATAACCAGTTTTAAATGCAGTGTTTGTTTGGGGATGCAAGAGCATGTTAAAATGATTTTATTCTGAGACAATTTAAATGTGCAAGTTTTATTTGAACATCCTAATGTCAATCTGCAAATTGCTTTTCTAGTATATGATTAATCATGATCATACATGGAAACTAGAATTCTATATTAAAAGTTATTCATGATAAAGAAACAAATGTTGTCATGAAGTTAATTGGCTATTAAAAAATGATTGTAGTACATAAAAGCAACTTTTGGAGGATACATGATAATCATTCTCCAATTGGGGTGCAACGTGGGCTGCCTCAGTTTGATTCCACTCTAAACTAATACCTGGGAGCCAATTAGTTTTATCCTGCCATTTATTGAACCAGAATTGACGTAAAATCCTTCAAAATCAAACTAAACCAATTCTATTAATTTGTTTTGGTTTTGATTTTGGACTTGAGGAAATTATATTTCCCCAAATAATCATATTCGCACCCAAAAAAATAAAAATTGCTAAAAGGGAACTGGTTAATAAAAATAACTTTCTTCACTCAAATAATTAAAAGCAAAATTATTAAGGATATCTTCAACATATAATTCAGATATGTTTCTTGATGTTTTATAATGAAATACGAGAATCAAATACTTCAAAGATGATAACTTAGCTCATTTCATGCACATCAATCCGAAACATAGAAATAACATGCGTTCATCTCAAACCATTATGCAACAAAAATATAGAATTTAAATATTTTTTCTTAAATCTTAAGCCATATAAAGTTACAAGATGCACAAAAAACACAAATCTAAGAAACAACTATAAATTGATTTCTGCCCTCCCTTAATTACTGCAATTAGCATATCCCCTTTGTCTTTGAATAAATACCTGAAATTTAATCCAAACAAACTATAAGTTACCATTTAAATGATATCAAATAAAAATTGAGAATAAATGAACAATTAATCAGTTACTAAGACAATGAAAATTCTTTATGAAACGAGTAATAACAAGTGCCTTTATTATCATGAGTACTCTTTTTCGAATCCTCTCATCCATTAATAATCTTATAGAAAGATAACAAGTTAAGGAAAAGCAAAAATTAACAATTAACATAAGTTGGTGAGTAATAAGTGTAAATATTATTAGGAATTCTCAGTTACTTTTTGATCTGATGCAAGCTTTCTTCAATTTACATTAGAAGTGAATATGCTTTCACCCATTTATTAGTCCATAACAAGCTCGCATAATCTTGATGATGAGAAGTTAAGTCGATCAAGTATGCATCCGCTGCTTAAATGCTCACTCAGATCACTTATAGGCATATGCATTTCAAAAAATCTCCTGCAACAACCGAGAAAATACTTGTTTGGATTAACTTTCCACAAATAGAAATTGTCGAAAACCTGAGATAGATCATTATAATCAGAATAAAATTTACTTCAAAAAGAAAAAGGATGATTTGAATTTTGTGTATATTTCATGGATTATCTTATATTCTTATGAAGACAATAGAATTATATTAGATTTTAATTTAACTTATAGTTTTGTTATTGCTAATAATTTATTCAAGAAAAGAGATGGGCATATTATTACTTGTAAGAGTGGATCTAGTAAAACACAATTTGATTATTTTCTTATGAGAAAAAAAGATATTGTCGAGAATATAAAAATTGTAAGGTCTTTACAAGTAAAAATTTAAGTACTCAACATCGATTATTAATTTTGGATTTTAAAATGTAAAGTTGGAAGATAAAAAATCCCAATAGAAATGTGGAAATATTTAGAATAGTTGAGAATTTTTTGGCTTATTAAATTTTTTAATTTTATTTTAAAAACTAAAATGTTTCTTGAGGAGTGGAGGAAGAGTATTTTCATCTTTATTTTTAAGAATAAAGGAGATGCACACAAGTGTGCAAGTTATAGATGAATTAAGTTAATGTGTCATACATTAAAATTAAAGGATATAGTACTTGCACATAGTTTAAGACATGACACAAAGATTTCTCATAATTAGTTCAGATTTATTTCAGGCAAGTCTACTATGGATCCTATAAATTTTTTATAAGGTTTGATGGAGAAGTACAAAGAAAGTAAGGAGGATCTACATATGATTTTTATTGGTTTAGAAAAAGCTTACAATAAGGTTCCAAGAAAATTTTTTTGGAGAGTTTTAGAAAAGAAAGACGTTGATTTCACTCATATTCAAGTCATTAAATATATGTATACTAGAGTTATTACTTGTATTGAAACAGGAGGATTGACCAAGTATTTTTCTATTTCATTTGGATTACATCAGGGACTGGCTTTAAACCTGTATCTTTTTGCTTTAAACCTGGACATTTACAGGAGGATGTACCTTGATGTATGCTTTTCACTGATGATATCTTCTTGTGGATAAGACTAGAGAAAGAGTTCAGAGAAAATTTAAGTTATAGAGGTCTACTTTAGTCTCTAAAAGCCTTCATTTGTGTAGATCTAAAACTGAATACATGGAATGTAATCATTAAAAGGAATGAACGTTTTAGATATCTCGGGTCTATTATTCAATGTGATGGTGATATAGATGGGGATGCTATTAGTAGATTTGAAGTTGGATGGTTGATGTGGAGGAATGCATCAGGCGTATTGTGTGATAGAAAAGTACCACTATACTTGAAAGAAAATTTTATAAGATGGTCGTAAGACCTGCAATGCTTTATGGCGCAAAATGTTGGCCTATAAAAGAGAAGCTTAAAACTAAGCTAAGTGTTGCTGAGATGAGAATGCTTAAGTGGATGAGTGGCTTTACACTTAGAGATAAAATGCGAGATGAATATATCTGTGAAATGATTCTAGTTGCAGTCAAGATTAGAGAGAGTCATCTTAGATGGTTTGGTCTCGTTAAGTGTCGATCATTTGATAATCCGATTAAAAGAGTAGATGTTTTAAATTCGACCTATGTTAAGAAAGGTAGAGGTAGACTTAAAAAGCCCTTGGCATTTTGTATGGAAAATGATATTAATTTATTAGATTTAAATGAAAATATGACACTCAATAGAACACAATGGATAAAATGGATTCATTTAGCTGACCCAACTTAGTGGGATAAAGGCTTATTGTTGTTGTTGGAAAAAATTAATTATGTGGTGATTGCTTGACATTTATATTAGGGCAAAATACACAAGTACTAACCAAGCTTTTCTACATGCAGTATGGGAATAAGGAATGTGAATCTACAGCTTGCACCTATGATTGCCGCCACATGATCCAGCTGCTTTCCATGAGTTTGCCAAGCTATTCCGCCAAACATTTTTTAAATATTCATTAAATTCTATTTCACTTGAAAAAAAATGATCCATCTATTTTTTTTTAAGAAAATAACGTGTATTGTCTCATATAAAGATCAGGACTATAGGTTTTTCTATTTTTATTTGTTGTTCTAGAAGAGTTGAATGTTTAATGTATATCATTAAATTGCTTACAATACTTCCATTATTTTCTCACGACATGAATTCTTGTTTACACTTTAATTCTTCTCATTTTTCTTTCACATTTAAATTTAAATACTAAGCACAATTCCTAAGAAATATATTGCACTATTCAAAGTTAGAAATGCCTTTTCATTCAATTTTATCTTAAGTGATAAAAAACAACTGCATTTGAACTTGCATTTGTGAGTTTAAAGTCTTATCTATTTCCCCAATTCAAAATGCATGATTTCAGTTATTTTTTTAATACTTTCACCCTTGCGATTTGTGATATCACAGATGTTAAAGGATCCTTTTATGAAGTTTCCATTCTTTTCTATTAAAAATTGCTATGAGGCATAAGTGAGAAAACTTTTGCGTAGACGCCCAATAATTAGCTGTTAAGCTAACATGGGACTTCTTTTTCAAAAATTTCTTATTTAGCACTACCTTCTATTGACATTATGAATCAATCTTGAGTGTTGTAAAATTCTTACTAGTTATGGAAAATCTTGTTTTCAATAATCCTTAATTTTAACCCATTCATAATTGTTATTTGACAAGTACTTTTGTGAAATTCATGCAATCAACCCACCCAAATTTATGTGTAGGCCACTATCTTCTTGCCCAGATTTTTGTGTGTCGTGTTGTTGTGTTTTTCTTTTCAAGTGTGTTGGTCGTGACCATCTATTGGCTTTCAGTAATAATATTTGTTTTTCTTATTGTGGTTTGCGTTAACTTCAATAGCTAGCCCAACTCTAGTCCTATTATAGAATTTCTAGCATACTCAAACCTACCAATGGGAACCTTCTATGGAAGATGTGCGTCAGAAAGTGCTTCCACTGCAACTGAGGTTTGCTGCCTTCCAGAGAAGGCAATCTGGGATGGTCACCATTAGCTACAATGGTGACTTGCTAGATTGAAGGAATGAAATGAATCTCTTCTAAAATACAGATTCCAGAGTTGATGAACCTCTACCCCGAAAATTTGATCTGAAATATCTGAGAAGCCAAAATTTTTAAGTACAGTGGATTTGCCACATTATGATGGTCACTTGGATTCACACAAGATCATTGAGTGGCTTCAGACGGGAATTTTTCTTAATGCCAGGAAGTTCCATCATATATAATAGTAAAATTAGTCGCTAATAAGGTAAAGAAGAGTGCATTATTTAGGTGAGAAAGTTTGAAGCACTTACGCCAATGTGAGGGAAAAGATAAGATTGCTATCTGGTCCAAGTTGAAACAAGAAATGAAGAGCGAATACCTACGAGCTCACTATAGATCAGATTTTGAGACCCCAACTTTAAAAGTGGAGAGACCGCATCATCGAGCGACCAACACATTTTATAGGTAGAGTTCAACCCTAGGATCTTATAGCCAGAGTACATCTAGGGGAACATCCAAGTGGACCCTGCTTGAGGAGAAATTGATTTAGAGTGGAGAGCATGTGAAACCAGTCCTCATTCCCAAATCAGTCTCAGCCAGGAAATGTTTGAAGTTCCATGGGTTTGGGCAGAACGAATTAGATTGCAAAACCAGGAGAATGATCTCTTTCACTAGTCAGGGAGCAATAAAAGAAATAAATGGTGATCCGGGAGAAGATAGAGACTTCATAGAGGATTATCACCTTCTAGGTAACGAGGAACAAATGTCATCAATACCAGTTGAATTTAGAAGTGATATTCCAATTGAGTTGACAATGTCAGTTTTAGAAGGTAGTGACTACTAGGTAATGGGCATTCAGGTAGAGTATGAGGTTGTTGTGTCTCAAACTTCTTTTTGGCAGATGTTGAGAAGAGTATTAGTAGGAATGACATTATATATTCAAAAGGGTCATGAGTTTGAGGAGCCGATACCGGACATAAGGCAATCTCAGATAAGAGGATTTTAGAATTTTTGGATATATAACTCATGTCTCGAGTTGATTCTGCTGAGGGTGGTCCAGTATGTCAAAGATGGAGCTTTTTTGTGCCACATATTAAAGACTTGATGGAGTCAGTTGGGTGTTAAAATCTGTTCAACAATGTACCCCGACGTATGATCAAGCAGGAAGGATGAACTATAACTTCAAATTTTCTTTGAAGCATGATGGGGAAGAAAATTCTACAATGGGATCTAAGTCTTACCGGATAAGATAAGGCCTCTCCTAAGTGGTTGCTAGTGAGAGTTGCTCAGTCTACTATATATTTCATCCCAAAGTTGATTTCTTCTTGCATACTTATTTATCAGATACATCTACTCAAGTATATGGATTAGAAGAGACAAATTGTAGATCTAATGACTCGAGAGTTATTTTATGAAAATCTATATCGATATGCAACTCCAGCTCAAGTTATGCCAAAAAAGAATGAATAATTATTCTATCAAGATGTGCTTCGGAATTGCAACGTCTACAAGATTGACTTACCGAGAGATTATGACATTTTTGCCTCCTTCAACTTGGTCGACTTGAAGTTATATTTCAAGGAGACAAGCTTTTGACAGATGAGGTCGAACCTCCCCCAATTCCAGGAGACTGACGCGGGCATCTCTCCCACACCGACATGGGACATCCAAAGCAGAGGCGGGATTGCATTCGTGCGTGCGATACTTCCATGAATTGGACGAGGGAGGCGGGTCACGCTAACGACTTTGAATCGAACCGAGTGACCTCCCTTTGATTTCTTTCTAATTTTCAGCATGTTTTCTTTTTTCCTTCTTTTTTAGTCATTTCCTATACATGTGTTGTATAGGGTTTGGAAGGAAATTTTGTCGTGTTTCTGTTCAGGACCGCCGTCGACATCCCGGTTTCTCCCTTATAGGGTTGTATCCAAGGGTGAGTGGTGCTCTTGCTGTATCTCTTTCTAAGATGGTGATTCTCCTCCAAGGGTTGAGTGGTGCTCCAACTGTATCTCATTCCCAAGGTGGTATTTGTTCTCTTCTATCCTTCCTTGCACCTTCCTACATTGTTTCCCCTTCATCCAGTTTGCTGTCTCCTTGCTACCACCCCCAGAAAACAGTGCAGCAACCGTTTTTACCGCTGTCCCCTGCCATCTAGCCCCGGTCCAGCCATCCTTTCCCTCCCCACCTCCTGTTCGGCTGTTTCAGCCACTTGAACCGCATCCCTGCAACCTAGCTGCTGTTCCAACCTGCACTGCCATGATTTTTTCTGCAGCCCATAACCACCCTTAGCCGCTGTTCTTTTGCTGTCCAGCCCACCTATCCCCTTGCTACTTTCTCTTTAAACCCTCGCCGATCACAACCACCACCTGTTTTTGTCGTGTCTTGTTATTTCAAATTTTCAGGTGTCATATTGTTGTATTTTTCTTTTCATGTGTGTTGGTTGTAACCGTCTATTGATTTTCAATAATAATATTTGTTTTTCATATTATGGTTTGGGTTAGCCCAATATCAGAGGCTTTGAACTTTGCCAAGATGGGCAAGTGTTATTTTGCTTGATATAGACTTTTATCGAGGTTGGAGCATGTAAAGCATATAAATTAGCTGATGCTTGTATGCATTTTAAGTTATGCCAATTCCATCAAATTGAATGGTTTGAAATATATTACATATTTGAAAATGTTCCCAAATTAAAGATTAGCTAAAAATTTGAGTTGATATTCTGATCATTGGTATCTAAACTACTGGTTTAGGCTTTCTCGTTGGGTTTCTGTTGACTTGGTTGTGGTTAGTGGTGCAACTTGTAAGTATAAGCTGCTTTTATCCAGCTAATGCCATTAAATTTATATTATTTGCTTAGCTGCATAGGTAAAAAGTCAGTTTAGGTGGATTCATGTAAGCTGCACAATTACTGTCTTCATGATTTGTTACATGCTTTTCCATTGGATAAGCAAAGTTCTGTGGTTTGTATCTCCTGTTTTTTCCTCTGAAGAAGCTGTTGTGAGGCTTTTGTACATGATGCTGCATCATAAAAATTGCTTTTAATCAACGTATTAGCGGCATTTGTGCTATGAAGGGAGATTCTAGTGTCATTTAGTCTTGTCATAGCGTCACATGTCAGTAACATGATCAATTACCTTATGCACTGACTATGATAGCAAGCGCATTCATGATTGGTTTTCTTATTACCAGGACTATGGTAAGTAGTTCTGCAGCATAGAACTGATCTAAACTGGTTTCGTCACTTTTGCCAAATTAAACAGCGGGCACTATATTTTTTATTTTCGTTAGAACCCTTGTTTCTTTTCTTTTTTTTTTCCTTTAGATTTTTTATATATCTTTATTCTCCCTGTTAAAACATGAAATTTTTTCCGTATTAGGTTCCTCTATTGTTATCTTGCTTCTGCTTAATATGATTGAATTCTTTTCACGTGCTTTGATATTTTTTGCTTCAATGGATATTATATACTTATAAATATTTTTTTTTCAATTCTTCATCTGTATGCAAACTAATTTTCTTTGCTCTCATGAACTCTTTAGGAAACATTCCTTGTTATATTTTTGTCTAATAGCATTTGATTGCTTTGCAGAATTTGTGCAAGTTTTCTCTCGTTCGCACCTAAAGACGAGGGTATGGGAACGTGGTGCTGGTAAGTAGTAATACTAAAAAAAATGCCCAAAAAATAGTTAACATGCTTGCTAGCTTTCTTAGAATCAATATTATGGGAGAAAATCTAGTTTATGATGATTTTTTCTCATTTTATGGGTTATAGCTGTTATGGATTGTGAATCAGTATATGTTTTGGATCTTAGCATTTTCATTATCATGTCAAACTCTTTGTGAAAGGTCATTTGGTTGGTTGAAGTTAGAACTTATGTTTTGAAAAATGGATTTGTTACCTCAATTATTTGGTTGGATGCAGTAAGAAACGAACGATATTTTCAAACTCCACAAATCATCTCCATGTTTCATAAGAAAGTTATTGATTTCATTCTCACCCTTAAAAAGGAGTTAGTAAAATCAGTGTTTTTATTTACACGCAACTGAATGAGCCTTAAGAGTATGTGTACTGACAATTTTATGTTTTTTGGAATATTGATTCTTACAAGCCTAGATTTATTGTAGGAGCAACGCTAGCTTGCGGAACTGGAGCTTGTGCAGTCGTTGTTGCGGCAGTTCTTGAGGGGCATGCTGAGAGGGTATATTTAGTATTCATGATCTTACTTAATTTATTTTCTAAGATACGTTTGCATTGCTTCTTCGATAACTGTTCCTAATGTTCTTCTAACTTTAGATCTGCACCGTTGATTTGCCTGGTGGTCCTTTGGAGATTGAGTGGAGGGAGGAAGACAATCACGTTTACATGACTGGCCCAGCTGAGAAAGTGTTTTATGGTTCCATTCCTCTTTAGCAATTCCCCACACTTTCAGGAACTGGCCATATCTGAATGCTTGTGCATGCTTATGAATGTAAGCTCTCAAAAACCTTTTTCATATATAGAAATTGAAAAAGTAATTTGAAAACTGTTTATCATTTTGTATGGATATAAATCTTTATTTAAGATATGAATTTTTGCTGTTAATTGTTGAAGTTCTGTAGTACATAATAAATAATAGGGGCATTTACATACATACAACAATTCTTTTATATGCATATCTATCATCTAAAGTTTCATATTTACATACGTAACACTCAAATCTTTGACATCACATCAAAAACACCACTTATTAACTTTTTAAAAGTTAAATAAATGTTTTTAATACCAAGGTGTCATAAATGTAAAAATAAAATTTTAGGTGTTATATATGTAAACATGCATATGAACTGTAGTATGTATGCAAATTGCCCAAAATAATACAAATAGTTTTTTTTTTGGGGGAAGTAGTCATTAACTGAAGTTTGTATCCATGCTCTTTAAATTGCTCAAACTTTTTGTGAAATTAGTACTTGTAAGATTTTGGAGAGTAAAAATAATTATTCCTCTGCAATTCCATATGACACGTTATCGGATATATATTGGGGAAAGATTACTAAATTAAGCAAAGCCACAAAATCCGTGCTAAAATCAGAAAACAAAAATTACAACTTTCCTACCATAATGAATTCCAAAACTAGGAAATACTGAAAAAAGGAAGATACTAAAAAATAAACAACATGCAAATAGCTCCTGAATCAATCTTCTCTTTTATGAAGTTTCTGTTAATCTCCACAAGCTTTATGTGATCATGCAACAATGAATTTTTTGCAATGCTTATGACTGCATTATTGTCACAATACAACTGCATTGGCATATTTTCGTGGTCCTCGGCCCTTCAAGAATTCTTGTCAACCGTAACATCTCATATATTTCATTAGTCATAGGCCTATATTCTTCTTTGGCACTACTCACAATTGCATTATGTTTCTTACTTAGCCATGTAATTAGATTTTCCCAAATGTAAGTACAATGTCCATAAGTTAATCTTCTGTTAATGACTAAGACTGCCCAATCTTCCTCAATGTACGTCTTTATGTTCTATTTTGTGGTATTCTAAAAGAGTAAATTATTGCATGGTTTATCTATTAGGTATTTGAGAAACCTATTAATTGCTTCAAGATGTTTCTCATAGGGTAAATGCATAAATTGACTTACCAAATCACAACAGACGATATATGGTTGTTTATGTGATAAATATATCAACTTTCCCACCAAATTTTTATTCCTTACATTATTCACTAGGTCGCCTTCTTTCTCATCTCCTAATATATGATTGAGATCAATTAGAGTGTTTGCAGGCTTACATCCACTTAGTCTAGTTTTCTTTAGAAGATCAAGAATATACTTATTTTGGGAAACAACGACCCTTTCTTAGATCTAGCAACCTCTCTGTTAAGGAAATACTTTAGAGGTCCTAAGTCATTGATTTCAAAAACAGATGGAAGTCTTCAAATGGTTCTTCTCACATCTATGGTGAGAATTATATCGCCCACGTACATAATCATTATGGCTACCTTCCTATCCTTTGCATGTTTGAAGAACATTCTATGATCTCCTTGTCCTTGAGTGCACCCTTAATCTTTAACAGATAGTATGAATTTCTCAAACTATGCTCTCGGGGAGCGTTTTAACTCGTATATTGATTTTTTTAGTTTACACTCCTTTGTGCATCTTGGAGGTGTATCCATATGCACTTATTCCTCTAAGTCGCCATTGAGAAACATATTTTCTATATCCAGCTGTTTTAGAGGCTAGTCAAGGCTAGTTTTAAGTGATAGAAGCGCTCTTATAGAATTCATAGAAGAAGTGATGATACATAACAATTATGAGCTAAAAGCACAAAAAATGGGTAAGAGTTTTTCATATGATGATACATAATGGGACAATGCACGTTAGGTGCAAGACCTTTCCTCTTTACAAGCAACCATGGGAAGACTAGTCTCTTTAGATTTGGGATTAGAGTTAGGCTCATGTTCAGGACTAGAAGACTCGGAATTCGAAGATGGAGTTGATTGAACATGGGTTAAATGATCGGTGAGGACATTACCTGGAGGGTTCACAGATTCTACGCAGTGCAAAGCATTCATAGACAATTTCTTTTGAGTTGTCCTCTGCCGCGAGTAGATAATATCAAATGGTACCAATGTCATGGTGCTTTTTTATGTTTTTTCTCTATTATGTACATCATGAGTTGGCACTGTGGTGAGACATGTATTGTCTTTAGTGCCTAAGGACTCGACCCACTTTCTCTTTATATAATATAGCTTGATTTTTCAGGTTGAACAATCAAGGTTGGGGAGATACTATTTTGTGAGTCTTCAATTTGAAAAAGATTTTGAAGACCAGTAGTAAAACTTTGTTTTGCCCCTCTTGAAGATGAGGTGAAAAAAAGGTTGTAATTAAAAAAATGTGACATCCATGATAACAAACATTTTTTTAGAATTAAGATCAAATATCCTTTTTGGTTGGGAGCATAACCAACATACTTTTTTTGTTTTCAAGGCAAGTTTTCTTTGATTATGACTATGAATGCGAACAAACGCAATACACCCAAATATCTTTAGAGATAAAGAAGAAGATGATTGATTTATTGGGTAAATTTTAAGAAAAACATCAAAAGATGTTTTAAATTTTAAAATCTTATTCAGTATTTTATTTATGAGAAATATAATGGTAAGAACAACTTCACCCCCACATATATTTTGACATTACACATGGTTTGATAAATAGTAAAGTCCGAGTTACTTCCAATAAGTGTTTGTTTTTTTCCTTTTATCAACATCATTTTATTGTGGAGCATCGACATAGAAGCTTTGATGAACTATTCCTTTTTCAAAGAAAAATTGAATTAAAATATTTTTGACCATTATAACTTTTTAATATTTAAATAATTTTTTAAATTGTGATTGTACCATCGTGTAAAAGCTTTTTCAAATTGTTTCAACTTCAGATTTCTATTTCATTTAAATAAACCAACTTATCCTAGTTTTGTTATTAATAAAAGTTACAAAGATTTTTTTTCAAAATATGTAAGATTTTTATAAGGACCCCATATATTGTTATGAATCAACATAAATAGTATGGTTGGTTTGTAATTTTAGGGAGAAAATTATGCATGATAGTGTTTAACTAATTGATAAACTTCACATTGAAATAAAAATAAATTTTTATTCTGAAATAAATTGGGAAAATAGTAAGTTAAATATTGAGAAATAGGATAATCTAATCTAGAATATCATAACATAATATCATTGTCTTTGGAAATTAAAAAAAAATTTAAACTAATATTGTGACATTCTCCATTCAAGTCAAGTCCATCGTAAAAATAATAGTCCACCATTTTCCTTAACACTATCAGTCATCTTTCCAGTGGTCACGAGTGGTCAATTCCTAAAACTCACTACAAGAAGAATATAACTTAGTTTGGCATTGATGGTCAATAATAATTTTATTAATGAAAAATAAGTTTCAAGACAAAGTGGGAACATGGAGAATATCATGAATGGTTAAGTACGAGGTGAGTTTGATAGTTTCTATCTCGACAATTATCGAGAGGGAACCATAAATTTTTTTTACCTTTTTATTGCCTACACATGATCTACATGAGGAAAGTAATTTAGAATAACTAGTCATATGATTAGTTGCACCCAAATCAATTATGCATAAATGAACAAAATTAGGAGTAACACTTAATAATGCAGTGGCTACAGAGTTACCCTTCTATACTAAAGAGAAAGACAAAGTCAAGGACAATTTTGTATTTTGAAATAATTTTTCTAAGTGCTCTAATTACTCCTTAGTGAAAGGAACTACACCCGAGTTTGTAGAAGACTCCTGAGTTACCTCAGTAGTGGAACTTTACCTTTGGATTTTGATTTTCAATTCGTAGGTTTACTATGAAACTTCTAACATGTTTCCTTTGTGTGTCATGGTTTTTGCAATGCTCGCACAATGATTTTTTACACCCTTCTTTATTGGTATCAATCTCTTTTGACACATGAGCCTGCTTCTCATGTTCAATGCTATTAGGAGGTTCGGTGTCGCACATCATAATTTTTCTTTTTGACTCTTCATATCTAACTTTAGAAAAAATTTCTCTAATAGATGGTGGAGGTTTACTACCTAGGGTACAACCTCAGACTTCTTCTAAACTCAGATTAAGGCCTGTTAAAATTATGTAGACCGAGTTTTTTTCTTCTCTCTTCTTATGATGAGAATATTCATTAAAATTCCCCCAAATTTCATCATAACATTGATTCAGGTTCTGCCACAATGTTGCAAACTAATTATGATACCTAGCAACATCAAAATAATTTTGCTTAGGTTTTCAAATTTGAGTAATCAACTAAAAAAATTGGGAAGAATTTTTTAGTTTTGAATAAAGATCTCAAACGGCCTCCCAAATATCTCGAGCAGTGGGAAGGAAAAGATGCGACTTCCCTATGACATGTTTCATGGAGTTAATGAATCAAGTCATAACCAAAGAGTTTTCTGACCGCTATTTTTTCAATTTGGGGTTGCCAGTAATAGGTTTCAAATTTTTTCTAGTTAAATACTCAATTTTGTCTCTCCTAGCGATCACCAATTTTTTGGATTTAGCTTACTCGAGATAGTTATGTCCATTGAGTGTTATAATTGCGAGGTAAGGTGGTGAATTTTCAGGATAATACTCAACCAATACAACCCTGAGAGAGCTGCGAGTGAGGTGAAGTTACTTTGAAATTACTGGAATTGATTTATGTACATGTAATACTCAACCCATTGGGCTCTGATCATCATCGCTAAATTATACATCCTCGGGATTTGAGATGAGCAGTGTACTGTATTAGCTAACTTGAGGGAAGTAAAGATGACAAATTGGTTCTGATATGGCTTCAGCTTGCACAAGTTTGAAAAAGAAGTCACGAGATCGAGCGGTTTAAGCACATGGAAGTTGAGGTATGCATATATATATATATATAACAACAACACCTTCGTTTGAAACAAATGCATCGCCTGTAGATGTTAAATAGAAAACTTATCGTTCCTTTCATTTGAATCACTGCATGAGAGAAGTAGAGAACGAGAGAGAAAGAGAAAGTGAAAGGAAGGGGAAAAGAGAAGTGAAAGGAGAAGCATATGCAAGTAAACATTCATGCAGGGCTTTCGAGCGGCCCAAGTTGAGCAAAAAAGCCGTGTGTAAGAAGAAGTCGAGCAGGAGAAGGCTTCGAACCCAAGCTGAACTGTGCACGAGTGGAGACGATGTTGCATGTGCGTAAGAGAGGATCAGAAATGACGAAGTAGGGAGGACTAAGAGAAGTTTTACTTCGTATATGAAGAGTTGCGGCTTCGATTTCATAAAGAGAAGAAGGGTTGAAGTGCCTTGGGTTGGAGGCATTTCGTGTGAAATTATCTGCATACAGGACTGGAGCATCGAGTGGCTTCTAGTGCAGGAGATAGTAGTTCGAACTCATTCAAGTTGCCTTGTAGGTGAAGGATAATCGTGTAGTACATGAGAAGATCGAGGCTTGCAATTCTTGTGCGGGTTTGATTCAGGGAGATCGGGAAGGAGCTTGGGCAAAACCAGTACACTGGAGCTGTGATTAGTAACGAATGCAGGCTATTGTAGTTGTCTCGAGAGCACGAGCAAGGAGCAAGAGGAGGGTGGACTCGGTCTCGAGCTGGAACCATGATGTTAGGGCTTGATTTATTTTTATTTATTTAAGTTTCATTTTTTATTAAATTGAATTTATATAAAAATGTTAAAACAGATTGTACGCAAATAAAATTAAGAAAATAATAAAATGAAGACAAATTTAAATTAGGAACTAATGTTATATTTAATGAATTTAATGCGAATTAAAAGTAATAATAATTTTTTTTCTTTAATGTGTATATATATAAATATTAAAGATTAATTGAGAAGTTATAAATTATATAAATTAACTAAAAAATTGTATTATTATGTTATGATAATTTTTATTCTCAGTGAATTTGAAGGGTCGACATTTTATTGTTGAAATTTTGTTAAGTTAAACTTATTTGAAAGAAATAGTTTAATTTATAATATGAAATGAAGATAACAATTAACATAATAATTAAAAAAATTATTGTTATCATTGTATCGCACATTAAAGGTAAATTATCTTCTTATAATAATATAATAAATTAATAATAATTCTTTATGCATTTGACTATAGGTTTTCATTGGAAATAAATGAAGAAAACAATTGGCAAGAGAATCATTAGTGATTGAAGTGAGTACTCATACTTTTGAGCTATGATAGTTTTTTTGTTTCTTCTCGACCATATTACATTAGTAGTTATTGATATTTGTATAAACATTTTTTGATTGATATGTTTTTTCTTTATTAAGACTAATTGAGAAGTTATAATATATACAAGTTAACTAAAAAGTTGAATTATTATGGTATGATAATTTTTACTTTTAGCGAATTTGGGGGGTCAACATTTTATTTTCACAATTTTATTAAGTTAATCTTCTTCGAAAGAAATAGTTAAATTTATATTATGAAATTAAGATAATAATTAGCATAATAATAAAAATTGTTATTATCATTATATGATACATTAATGGTAAATTGTTTTCTTATAATAAGATTAACATATAATAAATTATTAATACTTCTTTATGCATTTGAATATAGGTTTTCATTTAAAATAAGTGAAAAAAACAATTGACAAGAGAACCATCAGTGATTGAAGTGAATACTCATACTTTTAAGCTGTGATTTTTTTTTGTTCTTCTCGACCATTTTACATTAGTAGTTATTGACACTTGTTTAAACATTTATTTTGATTGATATGTTTTTTTCTTTATTGATCACATTCTCATGAATGTCATGTTTGTAGTTGTTTATTATCATGCACTATTTAATGATATATAATATATTGAATTGAATGAGATGATCACATGAATGATATGTATTATATGTACAGTTTGTATGTGTATGCTTGATTTTGATGGAGTTCACCGTTTATGGTAGTAGCGGGGAAACGCTAAGATACTCGTGCATGCAAATAAAAAAAGATATTAATATTGATATACCTTCATTGATACAAGTTTAGAATAGCCTCCTATGACTAGTGTGTATGGATTAAAAAGATAGTGATTTGGAAATGATACAGTAAGACAATTAATATTTAGAATCACTTTGAATGATCACATTAGATAGCACAAACATTCAAATACTCTTAGATTAATTTACATAAATTTTAACGCGTATGCATATTATTTTCTAGTTCATATTATTATTATAGTTTAAGAGTATGAGTATTCACTGACTATAGTTAGTTTATTGTTATTTTAAGCTAACATTGCAGATTTAATTAATTTATTAAAAGATGAGTAATAAAAGAATAATTGTTTATAGAAGATGCTGACAATCAGAAATGATTTAAATTAAATTGTATTAATTTAATTTATTTGTAGTTCATTCATTTGTTAAATGTTAGTTATAAAAGATGAATATATAAAATTTTAGTATTCACCGTCCTATCATCTGTTTCTGCCTTGTTAATTCCAACTCGCCTAAAGTCCTAGCGGTTCGAGCGCTAACAATAGTTGTGCGGCTTACTTACTGCTTTCAGGTAGGAGCAGACTTACTGCTTTCAGGTAGGAGCAGAGCAAAGTGGGGGTGATCATGCGAATAGATCTCGCGGACAAACACAGTAAAGAGAACAACCCACAATTTTGATGGCGATGGCTTGCTCTGATACTATGTAGGGTTTGGGAGAGCAAAAATAATTATTCCGCTTCAGTTCCTTCGTAAACGCTATAAGACTAGTGGGTGAAGGGTACCAAATTAGGCAATCCGTAAAATCCCCATGCTTAAAATACGAAATATAAATTACAACTTACCAACAATAACAACAACAAAGCCTTAATCCCACTATGCAGGGTCGGCTACATGAATCCTTTTTTCTCCATTGTGTCCTATTTAGTGTCATATTTTCATTTAATTCTAATAAATTAAGATAAATTTTTATACAATAAGCCCAAGTCTTCCTAGGGTTTACCAACAGTAACAAATTCAAAAAAATAGGAAATATTAAAAAAAGGAAGATAAAAAAATGTAAAATTTTCTAAAGTTTCAACAGTCCTCATTCTGAAATATTAGAAAAATAAAGAGCAGGTGCATGAAACTCAAAACAATGCTGGATTTAAGGAACTTTGCATTATAGAGTGGCTAGTTCTGTGACTTAGAAATCGTGACCTCTTTGCACAATAGAGGCTACTAACCATGGCTGCATAATGTGTTAATTTGCAAATAAAGAACTAACGGCACAATTTCTAATTTTTATTTTAAATCATGAATCAGAAAGCGTTTCATGCATGTAGCCTGAATTGCTTGTGGTGCTTTGTTTTTTTTAAGAGAGAAGGAAAAAAGAGTGATGATGAGTGGATAATTGAATAAGCATGCATTAGTGTAGTGGCATTTGCTTACATCATATGGATAAACATAAGTGTATTTCTTTGTGCCGGTGCATATGAGCGCATTCTTATCAAATTAGTTGTGGAATCCACCAATATGGGACCTGGAAAATTATTTTGGCGTGTTGCCACTTTCTTATTTTTACAATTGTGTGGTGTAAATAAGCATTGGTTTTTGATAGGATAGCACATTTTGATAAACTTGAAATTGCATGGGGAACAAGGATTCTACAGAGTGAAAAAAATATTGATCTTGAATTATTTATATGTAAGATTAGATTTCGTTATCATTCTTTTTTATTAGATTTTTTTTTTTAATTTTTTGAAAGGAACGCTGGCAACGATAAATTGATTTTTTATCTTTACTACCACTATGGCTTTGCATTGAGTTTAAAGAAAACTTGGTAAAGTTTTATTGGACATTCCCTTTATTTATACCAAGTGTAACTTTTCAAGGCTTAAAGGGAGTATACTTTAGTGCTGTGGAATTTTGCTATAGTTAGTTGATATAACTTATTATTTCTTGTCAAATAGGTCTTTTAACTTATTGATGTAGCTAATTAATTGATCATTTATGCGCTAGGGTTTTTAAAAAGCTTTATAAACTTGAAGAATTGAGGTGGATTTATTTATTGCTAGTCTGCACACAATCAACTAGAAGGAATACTTTTATCCTGCCTTGGGAGTGGATTATGAATATCAGAATTCTGCTGAAGTTCAGCTCAATTTTGTTCAGTCTGATTTTGACTTGAGCAGATCTTGATTCTTATTTTGGGTGGCTTTTGGAATTCAAGCTTGCTAAAGATTGATTATTTGTTTAATCAAACTTTAATCTTCTAAGATGAGTTTTTAGTCCATCATATCTTCGACACCTATTAATAGTAGGGTGAGTATTCAATCGGTTTGGATGGATCAATTTTCAAATTAATTAAATTGATTGCGACTGAATTCGAAGATCTGAAAACTGAACCAACCTAAATTTTGATAAAATCAAATTAATCAAGCTAAAATTTAATTCGCTTTAAACCGTTCAGCTGTGAACAAACCAATATTTAATTATTTGTTGGACTTTGGTTGTGAACAAACATTACGAATTATATATCTCACATGTATAATATAGATTTAATTTCAGGAATAATCCATTTATTTCAATTAAATGTTTTATTTAAATGTTGTATATAATGTAAATATTGATTTTTTTTTATTTATTTGACACAGAAATTAAAATAGAAGATTTATTCGATTGAATGAAAGTTAAATAGAATCAATAACTGAAATTCGACTATTAAAGTTGAAAACCAAATATTGAAATACAAATCAATCAAAATCAACCAAACTTGTATGATTCGATTTGGTTTTTTGGTTTTGACCAAATAATGCACACCCTAATTAATATTTATATATGCATATTTAAATGATTGTCAATGTCACATGGCGCACTCCCTGGGGCATTGGAGCTATATAGCACACGCTGTTGATGACACATGACACAGCCGATGATATTTAAAATAAGGGTACTGTTAGACTATGATTTTAAGTGTTGGATGTGCATCTTTATTGGAAAAAAATGGATTGCGTGCAGTACATATTTGCATATATCAATCTTTTTTTGTTTCCCATTATCTCTCTCTCGCTCACTTTCTCTCTTTCTTTGTCTGTGCAATACGTAACGATTTTTTGAGGCTATGAGTGGGGGCAACATGTCATTTTTCTTAATGTAAAGCACCTAAATCATATAAAAAATCTATAATATACTGATAATTTAAGAGTTAAGCGATAATTGGCATAAGATGCTCTTTCAACAGATTAGAATAAATGATACAAGAAAACAAATGCTCGTACAATTAAGTAACAAGTTCTAAAAATAACACACTAAATGTAGTTAATTCAAAATAGATAAATGCTAGATTTTAAATTTATAATGATAAAGGATAAATTGGAGATTTAGTCTTCAAGCCTCATCATTAAAAGCAAATTGAACTTTATCAATATCATCGTCATTTCTTATGGGATGATCCTCCTCCAACTCTAGGAAGCAGAACACTTCCTAATACTTTTCATGCCTATGTCGGACATGTATTTGATGCACAACGATTTGTGTACGACGTCCTTAAAGTGGTGTTAAATGTGTTTTAGGAGGAGATAAATTTCAACTTTGTTATTTTCATTCAATGAAGTTTTTTACTACCCTTCGATGTTGAAGCCCTTCCTCTTGGATAGTCAATCCCCACACACACACACACACACACATATTTCTCCTTGGATAATTTACCTTTACAACTTGGTCAGCACTACCCTTCCTTCTTGTGCTCGATAAGCTTATGTAGCCTTTCTTTTCATTCGGCGAAGCTTGCGCCTATGATGCATCTTATCTAGCTTTCGGTACCTTTTGTCAAAGATTGTGTAACTATCAATGTTCTTGCTCTTCAGTTGTGCATGTACTTTGTTTCTTGCATGCCAAACTTTTTTTTTTTTTGTTAAGCTTAACTTATCATACTTGTTAGTTCTCTGAATCTTTAAATATTTATAAGTTTTTTAGAAACTAGGAATCCAAATGTGTCATCGTCTCGTTCAATATTATTAATGGATTTAAGCAATTGAGAGTTGTTGAACTTTTGTTTTGAAAGTGTTAGATGCTAAATTGTCCTGTGGATCAAGCCCTAGGAATAGATTTTCGTTCGAATGAAAGGAAAGAAAGTAGGAGAAAGAGAAATGAGACATAAATAATGCTTAGTTTATGGGGAATTGTGTCATTGTCCCCTGCTAGTTAAACGACATTCCTATTTATAGGTCATAACAAGGATATAACAATATACAGGATTGTCCCCCGTTTAATGATGATGTTACCATAATTTATGAGTCATTGCACATTTATATATTTGTTACAGATTCAAACATAATTTATGACCATGTAATCACTGTTGGCATCGGTCTATATCTGTAAATGCTCTTGATACCGGTTTGTATTCGTAACTGCTTGGCTTAGTCACTTGGTATTCATTCGGTCGACCAAGTGTCATGGAGCATTCAACCGATTGAATAATCTTTGGCTGATTTTTCCAAGGGGACCTGATGCAAGGACATATTGCCATTGGGAATGATTATTCCATCTGACAAAGGGTGTATTACCGTTATCTGACAGACAGTCTACCTTCGGTCAATGTATCTATATTGAAAGAATTTCTGCCTAGCGACAATTGATCTTTGTAATAGCAGATGTTGTTTGTGTAAACGTCTGCGCAGTTGCGCGGTGTACATCATAAATATGCATGCACAAATCTCGAGAAGATAATATGGACCGTATGAAGAGGATTGATGTACGGAAAATTTCTTCATTGTTGAAAAATATGTATGTGAAAAACAGTAGAAATTATATAATTTACATTAATGGTTTATAAAATTAAAGTTGCGCCGATGACATGCCATTTCCTACTTTATGCAAACTTGTCATGTCATCGTGTCTTGTGCCATCATGGTTTTGTTCGTTTTTCATAACTTTATTTTCATCTTCATCAAATAGGCGTCCTTAGGCTTAGGTAAAGTAGATGCACAATCTTGGAAGAAATTGAATATCGTATTTCCTGTCATAAGCATCAAGCATCATTAGCTCTAATCACAACCTCCTAACTAAAATCATAGACATACACCAATTCATCACCTTTAATAGTCTCGTCATTCAATTTTATAGTGTCGACTATTCATTGGCATTATCAACATCAGTAGTCATTATTTTAATCATATGTCAATGCGTGTGACACTAAATTAATGGATAATTGTTTTCTTGGGTTCTGCTTGAGGATAGGATTGGTTGTTGGTCTTGAACTTGGGGCTTTTGAATCACATTTTATGTTGTGTGTTTCACCCTATGGGTTTTGTCGTGGTTATATTAATTAATAATGATAGTTTTTTTATCATTAAAAACTGTAAAATAATCTAAAATAAAAATTTCAAGCTAACACGTATCATGTGCCTAGCGTCATAGCACATACTAGGTGCAAGGGCATGCTTCACTACATGCCAGTGAGCCTTACCACAATTATGGTATGGCTGTGTGGCTAATTCACTTACGGGCATTAACAATTAGGCATTGCATAAATGCATTTATGTATGAATAAATAAATATATATCATTTTTGGAAGGTTAAGAGTTCTTATTCGTATACATCTTACTTTATTATATTTGAAATTTAAAAAAAGGATAATTTAGATGTGTGATGATCTAATTTAATGCTCGTATTCTTTTAAGAGAAAGTATTCTAAATCCCTCTCTTCTTTCTCTCACCTTACATGTAACTCTTGAATTAACTGTTAAAATTCAAAATAATAAATAATCGCTTCACCAATATGTTAGGGGTATAAATAACCCTTATATGAATCCTAGAATAAGAAAGACAATAAAAAGAAATAATAAAAAAAGAAAGATATGACACTTAATATCTCAAATTAATCAATTTCTATTAATTTTTTGGAGATAAAGGGAACAACATAAAATAAGAAAACCTAAAATAGAAAAGAAAATAAATTCAGTCGAAGAAAATAAGTCTAAAATAGGAAAGGAAATAAATTTATATTAGGAAATAAATCTAATCCTCAAAACTTCTAACAGGAATAAAATATTTCCTAATATAATTTATAACACTCCCTCTCAAGTTGAAATATGATTGAAAATTATATTCAACTTGGATTTAAAACATAAAAAAATGGGCAAGAAAGATCTTGCGAAGTAGAACTTGAAGTCTTTATCTCATACTGTAGTTGTCAGTGTTTGTAGGAAGACGGAAAACTCCTACAGATAATATTGCCGAGGATTTTACAAGGAAGTAGACAATCTACAAGAAAAAATTGACTTCTAGTTGGCTGAGCTTGTCTTTAATTGTAGTTTCTATAGTGTCTGCAGGTAGGCGAAATGTTTCTACAGGTAATGCAGCAAGGGAGTTTGCAGGGAAGTAGACAACCAACAATAAAAGCAATAGAGTATGACCTATAGAAGAAAAAAAGGAAAAACTTCGGAGGTAGGCCTTGTTGCAGGAAAAGGCTCTGGAGAAGAGCCTGTTGCAAGAAAAGGCTCCGGAGGAGGGCCTATTGCAGGAAGGATTCTGAAGGAGGGTCTGCTGCAAGAAGGATTCCGAAGGAGGGTCTGCTGCAAGGAAAAGCTCCAAAGGAGGGTATGATGCATTAAAAGCTCCAGAGGAGGGTCTGCTGCAGAAAATGTTCCGGAGGAGGGTCTGTTGGTGCAGGAAAAGGTTCCGGAGGAGGCCTCCTGCAGTAAAAGCTCTGGAGGAGGGCATGATGTAGGAAAAGGCAACAGAGGAGGGTTTGATGCAAGAAAAATTTTGGTGGAGGACTTGATGCATGAAAAACTATGGAGGAGGGTCTAATATGGGAAAAAAGCTCTGTAGAAGTTTCTGCTGTAGGAAAAGCTCTGGAGGGTTTGCTGTAGGAAAAGCTCTGGAGGGTTTGCTGCAGGAAAGATTCCGGAATAGGGCCTGCAACTAAAAGTTTTGCAAGAACGCTGCACCTGCTCTATGCATGGAGAGAGAACAAAGAACACCATCATGTTTTAAAATTTTTGCTACAAAGGGTAATGTGGGAAGATCAAGGAACATCAGGTTTGCAGGAACATCAGGTTCGCAACTCTGCAAACTTCATCAGGGAAGTCTTCTCTTTGGATATCCCTAATTGAAACAATAATAAATCTTCCTAACCCATTGAAATTTTCCCTAGCCCACACAACTCTTTGCTAAAAAATAAAATGTATAAACATGGACAGAAGGTGCAACAACTCGAGCAAGAAAAGTAATTAGAGAACCACAACCAGTCCCTAACTTCAAAACTACGCAACCCTGAATATTCTCATAAGAGGCCTTCTCGGTTCTAACAGAAAGATCAACAACTGAAACATCCACAATCGGTATGCGGAAGGAGATACCAGTCGATTTCCCATTCAAAGCAGGAAAAACTTTCCCAACAGCTTTGACAGCTCTAGTGCTGCTGGGAATGATATTGACACTAGCAGCTCTTCCACCCTTCTAGTCCTAGCTTGATGGACCATCAACAATCTTCTGAGTTGAAGTGATTGCATGCACAACTGTCACTGTCATTAATAACCTTCTTAGCACCACCCTTCAGGTGAGCAACAACCTTGTCCTTGTCCGTAACGACACCAGTGGACTCCACAACATTTTCAGCACCAGCCTCACCCCATGGGATCTCCTGAGGGGTCCTGATGCCAAAGACTGTAACAGGTCTCCCCCCAAAGAGAAGGGTCTTGGAGTCCTTCACCGCTATCTCATGATGTTTCCATTGCCCGTGCACAGTATCATACATGAACATGTATTTCATGTGTTCGATGGAGATGAACAAATCTTTAACAATGACCAACTCTACATCGTCACTCGAAAGTGTAACTCTAGCCACAGGTCATTCTTCCAGAATCGTTAATTCCGATCTTGATCTTTCAAGCAGATGCCATGGCTATCAAGAATTACTAGGAGATATGAAGCCATTGGAGAGAAATTAAAGGCGCAGGAGAAATGATCAAGAAGGACCGCCAGTATCAGGGAGAAAGTGTCCCTCCTTTCCTACAGAGAGAATGGTAGGAAGTAAGTCTGGAGGCTTTGGAGGGAGGACCGGTGGCTAGGATAGGGAATTGACTCTGATGCCATATTAAAATTCAAAATAATGTGAAATCATTTTATTGATTTGAAATGGGGTTCTTTTTTATGAACCATAGAATAGGAAAGACAATAAAAAGAAATAATAGGAAATGATAGATATAACACCTAATATCTTTAATTAATCAATTCATATTAATTATTTGGAGATAAACAAAAACAACACGAAATAGGAAAGTTTAAAATAAGAAAAGAAATAAATTTAATCCAAGAAAATAAATCTAAAATAGGAAAGGAAATAAAATTATATTAGGAAATAAATTTAATCCTTATAATTTCTAACAGAAATAAATTATTTTCTGATATAACTTCTAACAGTAACTGATCTAGTTCGATGATAATATTTGATAGAACTTCAAATCAAATTCATAGCTCTAGTTATTTAATAGTGTAAAAAATAGATTTGGAGGTCATGTAGGGTATATATATATATATATATAAGAAAAAACGACTACGATCATAATTTGGATTCCACGATGTCGTCTGCGGTCGAGAGCTCTGCTAAGGCTTCCGATGGCGATTTTGGTCGCATTTGATTCTACTGCTCGAAGGAGAGGGGCTCACATCTCGTTTCGTCGACTCTCGCTTCGTCGGCTAGCGTCGGCGTGTCGTGTTTTTTTGTCACATTCGTTTCTCGCGCCTGTGTCGCGCATTTGTGACTTGATTTCCACGTTGCGCCTACCTACTTCTGCGTCTGCGCCCAACAATTACATTTTCTTCTGTTTTAACGCTGCTTCCTTCTTCTGATGCGTCTGCGCCTGACTTCTCTCCCTGTCGACACTCTTCCTTTGCGTTCAGGCAGGTGAACGCCGACATCTCTCCTTACTCTCATGATGCTTCCCTCTTCTTTGGTTGAGCCAGACAAAACCTCTTTTGCCCACGTGGTGGATAACCCTCAGATGAAGTACTCGGTGGTCTTCCCCTCAAGCTATAAGGATTGCCGCGATGATACATGTGATTGCCCTTTTGTTAAGAAGGGAAGTAGGAAAAGTGGGAAAACAACAATATTCTTCTCTGACTCAGAAATTTCAACTTTGACGGACAAATTCAAGTTTGCTCTTATTGAAAAATTTCAGTGGGAGCACCCACCTATGAAAGTTATCAGGAAAAGTTTTGATGATCTCAAATTAGCAGGAAAGTGAAAAGTGTGACTCATGGATGAGAGACATGTATTGATCCAATAAACCGTGCCTGAAGGCTATACTCCGATTTTCTCCAAAAAATATCTAAGGATTGTTGGTAAATCAATGAAGCTACTCAAGTGGTCTCCTTCAAAATCATGAAACTCCCACTGTACCGTATGGTTTAGTATACCTGGTCTCAAGCTGCACCTTTTTCATCATCAGGTTCTCTACTCTATTGGGGCCATCCTTAGGGACCCTATGAAGCTAGATCTACCCACTTTCAATTTAATCAGATATTTTGTGGCCAGAATACTTGTGAAAAGGGATATTACTTTACTTGATATTACTGAAGTATGGCTGGGCACAACTCATAATGGATATTGGAAACAAATTGTCATGTGACACAGAACTCCATATTGTACCCACTATAAGATGTTTGGGCATATCCTTGATAAATGCCACAAACTTCACCCTAATTTGAAATCCAAGGTTCAAGTCAATAAGGAAGGGTCTAACCTCAATGCTCTGGACATTTTAGTTCCACCTGGAGAGGGTAGACAGAAGGTGACTGTTGATTGATGTGATGTTGGCCCCTTCAAACCTCATAGAAAACAAATATGAATGACTATTACCTACAAAGGATAGTGTTCAGACTAATAATTAGGAGAACCTCGCAGCTCCCCTTCTTCAGGAAGTATCCGGTGTAGAGGCTACCCATACTTCACATATACTATAACTTATTGTGGGTACTACGGTTGGTTATCAAACTGATTCTTCGGATAAGGAATGTCAGGTTTACACTTCCAGGAGGAAGAAGAAGAATAGATATTTACTTGAGCTCAGGAGTCTTATGGATAATATTTTGGTTACTTCGGGTAATGGTATGCACCTTACCAGCTTCTTAGCTGGATCCCTTCCGAGAACTAGAGCCAGATGCAGTACTAGATTGAGATAACCCTCACTTTTTCAGCGCCCTTAGTGGTTTTGGGTTTTTTTTAATTTTTATATGTATCCTTTTTGATTTTTTTGTTTGTGTTATGACGTGTGGGTTGGGTGCTTATTTTTGGGCCCACCCATACAATCTATATGTATGTTTTCTCTTTAATAAATTAGCCCTTGGGCTTTTTTATTTTTTTTTAAATATATATATAAGAAAATATTTTGAAATAAAAAATAAAATAACATAGAATAGGAAGGAAATAAATAAATTAATTAAGAGTTTCCTAAGTTGTCCTCATCAAATACTCCATGACTTTCTTAGATTTTCTTCAGGATTTTCTCAAATTTTCACACTCCCTCTCAAATTTGGTCGTAGATATTGTAGAGACAAAACTTGTTATTGAACTATGATAAGGCACT
Organism: Phalaenopsis equestris; assembly: GCF_001263595.1. NCBI lineage: Eukaryota > Viridiplantae > Streptophyta > Magnoliopsida > Asparagales > Orchidaceae > Phalaenopsis > Phalaenopsis equestris. The sequence goes on from NW_018164692.1 coordinate 1,454,548, forward strand.
TAAAGAAAAAGATTTGGTGAAGATATCTACAACCTGATGTGTCTTGATGTATTTTAGTATATAATTCCCCCATTAACCTTTACAGAGATGAAATGTCTATCAACTTCAATATGCTTGGTCTTGTCATGATGCACATGATTCTTGGTAATATTGATAGCTGCCTTACAATCACAAAACATTTGTATAAGCCTATTGGAGGTTCATCACAGTTCTTTTAACAATTTTGAATCCATATTCCCTTATAGATTCCCAAGACAAGTGTCATATACTCTTATGCTGCACTATTTCTAGAAACTATAACTTGCTTCTTATTTCTCGATGTAACTAGATTTTCTCATACATATGAGCAATAACCTGTGGTGGACCTTCTGTCAGTGAGCTCCCCAGCCTAATAACATCAGTGTAGAATTCCACCTCTCGGTTTCTGGTTTTCTCCAAACTTAATCCATAACCAAGTGTTTTCTTGAGAATTCTCAAAATTCTGTATACCATCTCCAAATGCTCTTCAGTTGGACTATTCATGTGTTCATTCACAATACTAACATAGTATGCAATATTCGACATATCATGTGACAGATAAATGAGTTGTCCTACAAATCCATGGATATACTTTCTTCTTCCCTGTTAAACTTCTTGTTGGTTTCTTTGGAGTATTAGCAAATTTGCATCCAATAATTCATGTTTCCTTTAGTAAATTTAGGATGTATTTCTTATGTGGTATAACAATGCCTTTCTAGGATTGTGTTACCTTCATTCCTAGAAAATATCTCATGTTTCCTAAGTCATTGATTTCAAATTCAAAGGCTAGCACTTTTTTATTTTAAGAATTTTTTTTCAGCATTACCAGTAAAAATCATATCATCTGCATATACAATCAGTGCTACAATCTTTTTCCCTGAGTGTGTTTTTTATGAACAATGTGTCATTACCTTGACTTTGAAAATATCCTTTTCGATTTCATAGTTTTAGCAAACTCCTCAAACCTTGCCCTTGGTGATTTTTTAAACTCGTAGACTTCCTAAGTTTGCATACTAGGTGTTTGTTGGAATCATTCTCAAGTCATGGTGTTATTGTTATGTACACTTCTTTCAGATGTTCATTCAGGAAGACATTTTTTATTTCAAGTTGATGTAGTCCCAATTCTTTGTGAACTGCTACTGAAAGGAGAATTGTAATAGTATTTAGTTTGACAACTGGTATGAAGACCTCCTAATAGTTAATTCTATAGGTTTGCGTGAAAACTTTTGCAACTAGTTTAGCATTGAATATGTTAATACTTCCATCAGCTTTGTATCTGATGTCGAACGCTCACTTGCATCCAATTATCTTCTTATTCTTAAGGAGTTTAATAAAAATACATGTGTCATTATATGGTAGTGCTGTATCTTTTGTTCTGCTACTTCCCTCCATTTTGGATTTTTAAGAGCAGGAATGAATTTAAGAATTTGTACGTTATCAGTGTTAGATATAAACTTTATATAGGATGAGGATAGCTTCCTATAAGCTACATATTTCTGAATTGGGTATCTAATGTAACTTTCATTGTCACTTGCATCAAAAGATGAAGGAGATAACTCATGAATACTATACTCCTCCTTACTCGAAATTTCAGGTGAATGTTAACTCGAGTTTTGGTTTGAGCAATTGTGTCCTTGCAAGTTGTCTTAAACATGATCCAATTTTTTCTTCCTCCTTGTGTACATTTCTAGTTCTTTGCTCTGCACTTCAAGTTGGATTGGTCGGGAGTCCTCAACACAAATAGGAGGGATCGATGAAGTAGGTGGTAAGGCTATCCAGGTTTCATTAAATGCATCAAAAATAGGAGAGTAACAATTATACTTTTTTGTTGCATATCAAAGAAAAATACTTTTGATAGAATTAGGATCATGTTTTGTGTGATTTTAGGATTGCGTGAACAAATGATATATGGCCAAAGATTTTTAAGTGGGATAGTAGAAGAAAAAGCTCCGATGTGGGGATATGCAACTATCAAAACATGAAGAGGTGCTTTAAAGTTAAGTACCTGACTAAGCATTCGATTGATAAAGTATGTTGCAGTAAGAATTGCTTCCCTCCAAAAATATTTGGGAACTTGAAGGTCATCATCATTGAGCGCGATATCTCAAAGAGATGTTTGTTTTTCTCCCAGCTATCTTATTTGGTTGTGAGGTTTCAATACATGAACTCATTTTTTGAAATATAAGACTCAATGATGGAGTTGAAATATTCCTTTGCATAATCAATTTTGAGGATCTGAATTTTACATTAGAATTGAGTTTGAATTATGTAATGAAAGATTTGGAAGATTTGGGTTCTTTCAGAGCTCAGTGCATCAAATTGTCCAAATAAGAGAATGATCTATTTCAAAGAGTAGGAATCAGTCGATGGAATGCATAGTGACACAAGAGAGGATGAAGATGTCAGAGACGAGTTTCAACTTTCAACCGACGAGGAAAAGACGCTAGTGAGTTAAGCTCAACCCATGAGAAAGACTCCAACTTGATTAACATTGATTATTCTAGAAGACAGTGAGTCTGAGGAGCTGATATCACAAATAAGACAGCCTTTGTTTAGGGAGTTGCTGAATATCTTGATCGACAATGTACCTCTTGGGTTGTTGCCACTGAGAGTGTCCAACATGCCATAGATTTTATTCTAGAGTTAGTTCCTCCAGACAAACTTGTTTATTTGATGCCCCAAACTAAGTACGAGAAGTGGGAGAAATAAGTTACACCTTTAAATACCTTGAGGCTTAGTTTGTGAGAGTATTTTTTAATGTGTAGTTTCAGCACTGGTTGTGTTAAAAATGGATATTTTTTCTATCATGAAAGATTTTGGAAGGACGTGTGTTTTGGAGTTGCTCGAAATTAACGTGAGCATAGATTTTGTAGCGGGACTGTCTCAGTCACAACAATGTGATGATTTTGTTATGATGATGGTAGATCAATTCAAGATGCTTTTAGAGAAATCTCTCCCATGCAGGGATAATGATGCGGATCGTGAGATCTGCAAAACGGGATAGCAAAAATCCCTCTTTTCGATTGGATCGCAGAATCTTGCGTTTTTGCGGGATCACGTGAGAACCACTAGCACAGGAGCGAAAACAAGAAGCCGTGGTTTTTCAATTTAACAATTTTTTTTATATTATCTTTTCTTTTTTTTTTCTAATTAGGTTAATATCTATTAGGAGACTATTTATATATTTGTTTTTATGTTTTGAGAGAGATTTTTAATTTGTCCAATTATTATGGAGATTCTAATCTCTATTCTCTATCTTAAGGAGTACTGTATTGTTCTTTTTGTAAGTGGTGTGTCTGCATCTTGCTTAGGAATAGAGAGTGAAACCTCCTCGCCGCTCGAAAGTCACCGATTCAAAGTTCTTTTTTTCATTTTCAGCCCGAGACACTTGCCGAATGATGCCTAATCTTTTCCAAATGTTATCGACCACACGTATTAGCCTTTCCTCACTATTCCACAACCACCTTCCCGCGAAATCCGCTTCCTAAATATCTTCTTGGAGTCCTAAATCGGTATCAAAATATAATCCTTTAATTATTAAATAATGAAGCAATTCTAGTTCTCTTTCTAGTCATAGATTCTAACTCTTTCTCCTTGATTATTCGTTCATTTAATGTTTCCATTTCGGAAAATGCTTAGATATGTTGCCATCTTGTCTTTAACAAATTAATAAGCTTACTAAAACTAACTAAATTGAGCTCAAGCTTAAGCTCAATGTCATGCACTTAGTTTTTTAGTACATAAAAGTGTGGCCTTTAACACCTCTCCAATTGCTAAGAAAGCTTAATCTCACTTAATGCTTACAAATGCCCAAAAGATTCTTAACCAAGAGAATAGGAAATGAGACTCGTATTGCTATGAAAGAAGGCTACATTAAAATTTGGATGGATGCAAATGGAGGATGTTCTGCCTAAATATAGGCCAAGGAGTTCCCTCCAAAAGCTTTCACAGACTTTTGATTCGTAGCCCTACTCGTTCATTTCGATCCGATTTCGGCTCGAAGAAAATTCAATTCAAAATTTTGACTCGTAGCTCTGCTCGTCTATATCTATCCGTTCCCTATCTGAGCCAAAAATCGAATCAATTTTTGAGTGATTAACGATTCTTGAGTTAAATCCACAGCCCTATCCATGATGATATATGTTTGCAGCTCATCCTCTGATCTGTGCTATTTATTTATAGGGTTGGATTGAGGAACAATGTTACTGAAATGATTTCATTCAAACAAATATAAAATAAATTTATATATCAATATTTAACAAACATTTGTTATAAAATATACTTGGGCTATCTTATACTTATCTGATTACATTGCGAATACATGTTGATTGCGTAATTATCTTAAAAACCTGAAATTTACTCATCTTTATAATTTAATTGCAGAGGATTAGTGCATCCCATTATATATTGCTCCATGTGTGAGTGTAGTCTTGCGCATTGATTGTGACACATACAAAAATTGTCAAGCCAATCTCTAATTGCATTCAGCACCCCACATATTTATGAAATTGCAATTAAAGTAACAAAAAGTCTTACAAAACTCTCCACTACTCATTTGTGTCTTTCCTTTTCTGCTGCATTGATTGCTATGAACTGTAAGGCTGAAGCTTATTAGTCCGCATGACGTATCAAGTGGCTGTCATTATCTGATCTCATGCTCATAAGTAAAAAGGGCACTTAGAGATAAACTTCGTTAGCTTAGGATTATGGTAATGACACTAAGCTGGTTAATTAATTAGGAGATAATGAGATTGATTAGTTTTGAGGATTAAGAATCTCCAAAGTTGAAGGCCTTCAAAAAAAGTCCACTTCCTTATCATTACTTTTTTTCCTCCCTATCATGGCCGGGCGCAGTTGGCCACTATCATTCTTCCATCCAGCCTGACTTCATTTTAAAAAAAAAAGGAAAGGAAAATTTACATACATGCCACTCAATTGTTATGTATTTACATATCTAACATCTAGACATCTTTTTTTTTAAATACATACCACCGCACTTGTCATGAAAATGTATTTCACTTTTAAAAGTTAAATGTGGGATGCTTCTTAAGTGATGCTAAAGATTTGGGTGGTATAAAGGTAAAATGTAAAAATGATGTGGTAAATATATAAATTCTTCTTCTTCTTCTTCTCTCTCTCTCTCTCTCTCTACCACCATCCCCCAATAGGGCTGTCAAAACGGCTCGTTCGTGGACAGCTTGAGTTCGACTCGTTAAGAAGCTCGTGTTCGGCTTGTTCACCAAGTTAACGAGAGTTGAACACGAACAACACGAACAAAGATTTGTTCTTTCATTTTCGGCTCGAAATACTACTAATCAATTTTATATATAGTATTTTTTTAAAAAAAATTAATTGACTACAAGGCTACAAAAAATTATAATCAATTAAAAGTATTAATTAAAAAAATAGAATAAAATTTATTAAATTAGATTCAAATGATGTTTTAATATAAACAATAATTTTTAAATCTTGCCCAAATAATTAACATCTTATGGCTACGTGATTAGCTGGATGAATTATCTCTGCTCAACGTTCCTCACAACATTTGAAGATTTAATAGTCATGTAAGATAAAAAGTTGTGATTATATTGATACAATTTCAATCAATTGGCATGCAATTACAATTTTACCTTTGAAAATTATAATTGGACATATATATTTGCCTATTCTTAGCTTATTTATGGGTATTTGAATTGGTGGGAATCATTAGACCACTTGTCGCTATGCGGCACTAGGTATTTTATTTAGGGACGGTGATAAATGATAAATTGGAGGATGTTGACAACTCTAATAATCAAGTGGTGGAGAATAAGGTATGATTTAGTGACCGTTAAAGATATGATTTTTTTTCCAAAAAAAAAATTGTATATTGCTAATAAGGACTGTACAAAACTTTTCTTATCCAAATTAGTTTTTAAACCACTTCTTTAAAAAAAAAATTTGTCAGCTGCAAGGAATACTTTCATTTAAGCATCACACAATTTACATTATCTATTATAATTATTTAGCTATTTACACAAGCTACGCAAAATTAGTGATTTAGGGTCTGTTTGGGGCAGTTGTTGATTATTTATAATTTGCTGATAAATATATTATTCTGATAATATGATAATCTGCAGATTATCAGAATAATCTGACTTGCTGTTCGGGGCAGCTTATTCAGAATAGTTTATTGGTGGTCATAGTGGTATAAATGACATTCTTGCCCCTGTTTGGTAAAACTGTTTGGGGCAGCTTATTCAGAATAGTTTATTGGTAGTACATAAGCATATCGTGCAGAATCATACAATCATCACAGATCAGTTTCAAAAGATGACATACAGTTCTCACACTTTCGTGAGTATCAGAAGAAATAAAAAAATGATAAAGACAAGTGCAACTAGAATGAAAAATATTAAAATATTTAATTTCAAACTCTGGCTACGCTTGCCCTCATCTTCACTATCAACTTGTGAAAACATCAGATTCCCATGACTGTTGGCAGTGTAATATGTGGGGCTGTCTGCCCACCGGAAGAAGCCGCAACGAGCTGAAACACCCTTGGCACAATCGTAGAACTGCCTCCCAAAGCTATGAGACTGACGCGATGTGAGCAACAGAGCCGGTAGACCACAATAACACAAAATACCTCTGTCTATAACTGATGTCCTAGAAGTACGATAATAGTCCACAATAACACAAAATACATGTCTGTAACTGATATTCTAGAAGTCATGTTTGGATGACTGCTATCTCAATCTCGGTGATGCAGATGTTGAAAAAAATAATTGTAACTTTCTTATCCCACATCGCTGAGGGACCACATTCACTTGTCTTAGACATTGTGGTACTATATGAAGAATTACATATTGTGTAAAGAAATTCATTTTGTAAGTAAACATGCATAAGAAAATTATCCAAATGCACCAACAAGAGGAGTAACATAAATTTCCTTAAAAAAGTAAACCTACATCCACAAAATGAGCATACATTCATAACATATCCAACTGAAGTAACATGTAAATCTCACAGAAGAAAAATAAAAAATTTGCTCACAGAAGAAAAATAAAAAAAAATAACACAAATGAATTATGTGGTTCAGTCAAAGATCTGCATCCACAGTAAGACATCGAACATATTTTATTATGAAATTGTGTAAGATTACATAGCTATGTTTTTCATATACATAGCAATGGTTCTCGATACACATCTTATATTTGATATAAATGGTGTGAAAATAAAGCAATACACATCAAATTTGATATAAACCTTCTCATATATGTCGTGGAACCCAATCCACCGGAAGAACCCAATGTATCTCTTTATATAAAATATTAGGAAATGCTGAAAAATCTCTAAAGACATAAATCTTCTCATATGAGCATTGTATCTCCTATCATAGGAAATGCCAAAATATAATAACTGAATCTCTAAAGACCAATACAACATATAAGCATTGCATCTGTTTTCTAGCCTCGACATCAAAGGAAACCCCTAAAACCCATCAACAATGATATATCATCTAACTAAAGAGTGGATTAGTATTTGCACATTCAAACAAATGCCCTAAACCCCATTACTGAGCAACATTCAATATAACAGGTGCAGCTAAACAGGTGCACTTAAACCCCATAACTGAGCAACATTGCAATCAGGAATAATATAACAGATGCAGCTAAACAATATAACAAGTGCAGCTAAACAATTCCAAAAGTTTGAACTAGCTGAGTTCCTACATTTCGAACAGTATAACAGAGACGCATTGAGCACATTCCAACAGTATAACAAGGACACATTGAAGCACATTCATTAAAGCGCATTCATTGAAGAACAATATAACAGAGACGCATTGAAGCACATTCCAATAGTTAAACGATTACAACAGTTCGAACAGTAAAGAACAATATAACAAGGACGCATTCAAGCACATTCCAACTGTTCGAACTAGCTGAGTTTCCACATTTCGAACTAAAGTTTTCATATAGGAACAGGGACGAGAAGAACAATATAACAGGTACAGCTAACACAGATCCAATGCATTCAAGGGATTTGCTCATATGTCATTGTTGCGATATTATACAAAAAAAAACGCAGAAAAACCTCAAGAAAACCCTCAGATCCATTTCCATCAATGCATTCCCAAATAATCCAGCAAATACATCCTCAAGAAAACCAAATCTTGCAAACAAAGTAAAGACAATCGAATCGAGCCACATAAAACCAACCATAAAACATAGCAGCATATAGATCTCACTAGAAGAATCGATGTTTATGAAGGAAAAGATCATGAAAGGAGATGGCGAGGGAGAGCGCGAGAGAGATCTCACAGGGGCACGGGAGGAATTCGAGCCCTAACAAATGCTGAACGCATAGGGAGCCCCACGTGCGATCTGTAGAAGGAAATAATATACGCGATTTTCATCGTTTTTAACACGCGGGGCCGAACGTCCTAACCAAACACCAAGGTGGCGTTTTCAAAATGCAAACGCCGCCGCACCAAAATAAGCTGCCTCAAATAGGCACTTAGGGTTCGTTTGAGGCAGTTTATTTGATACGATGACGTTTTTAAAATACATCTGGCCTGTTTGGGTAAACTGTATTTTGATAGCTAATGTGTTTTGAAAATGATGTCACAACGCACCTATCTAGGTGCGGTGGCAGCTTTCTGGCAGCAGTTTGACTTTTCCAAAAAAATAAAAAATTCTAATAGTCATCGCATCTAGCTTATCAACCGATTATTCTATAATTTACAGCTGCCCCAAACAGACCCTGTATCAAACCGTGGCAATGGATTAACTAGTGCGGCCTAATTATAATAACAAAGCTGCAAATATGTAAATATTGACCCGACGACCAACCCTCCTACATCAATGTTCAAAATTATCATCTCCCAATAATTTATTTAAGCCAATTGGACAAAAGGTTATAGGATCAGTATTTTACAATTAATTGCAATGGTATCTGAAGTACAATAAACAACCAAAAAAAAAACTTCTTCTTTTGAAGTAATTTCTTAAATTATTATTTTTAAAAAAAATAAATCACAAATATTGCAAATATTCTTTCATTTTTAAAAGCGCATCATTACATCAACAGTCTAATATTACAATTCCCTGTCTTTAAATACATCAGAGAACAGTAAGTATTTTCACCATTTCCCAAGCTCTTTCTCTCTTCAGGGAAATCACCGTACAAACACGAAAAAATATTACCTCAGGAGTACTGATGCATCAGTACTCCTATGAGGGGTGCCACGTAGGCACCACGGTGGGACCATTGCCTACGTGGCACCCCCTCATTGTAGTACTGATGCATCAGTACTCCTGAGATAATATTTTTTCTACAAACACAGACGAGATAATCTAACAAGATGCTTAATTCTATCTTACAAGAACAGAAACTCATGAAGCTTTTTGGTTCAGAGAAGGAAACCCATCTGTATGCCTTTTTTAGTGTCCATCACATCTCAGTTCCATAGTGGTAGTTTGGAATCGTAAGAGCAGGCATGGGTGAAATAATTTTCAGATCTTCACCATCAACCTTCCCCATCTGCGATTCAGAGTAATCCCATAGAGGAGAAGCCATTTCTGAAACTTCAACTTCATTGATTTTTTCCTTCCATCCTTCAAAGTTCAGCCATGGAATCTCTGATATAGCCAGCTCATTCCATATTTGATCCATGGAGTAGCCCTTGACTTCTCCATCTTCCTCATCGAACCATGATGTCGAGATTGAGTTCCCATGGTTGATCTGTTCGAGCCTTTTCTTCTCGGCCTCTGTCATGGCGATAGGGTTTTGTGAGGAGGAGGAGGATGATGGGGAAAGATGAGAGTTCTGTCTCTCTTGAGCCTTCTTCCTCTTATGAGTCCTCCAGTAGTTTTTAATCTCATTGTCTGTACGACCAGGGAGTTTACGGGCAATCCGAGACCATCTGAATTCATACATAAATATAAACACACACAGACATAAAAAAATCATAGATACAACCACATATTAAGAAACCCTAATGAATTGAATTACCTATTTCCCCAACGAGAGTGAAGTTCTACTATGAGCTGCTCTTCCTGGGGCGTCATTCGGCCATGTTTAAGCCCAGGATGAAGATAATTAAGCCATCTAAGCCTGCAACTCTTCCCGGTTCTGTTCAGACCTGCAGAAAACAGAGCTCCGATGTCATCCATGGAAGAACGCGCACAAATTAAAGCGAGAAAAAAAAAACGTTCTACAATCAATCAAATACCTAGATCCCCCGCCACACCGCCAACCTGAGACTTTTGCTATGAAATCCCAGCGGCTTTCGCCGAAGAGATGAACATAGCAAACCAGATGCATGTCTTCTTGTTCAGTCCAGGGGCCCTTCCTCATCTCTTCTGAAGCCGCCATGTGAGGAGAGGTCTTGTGTTCTTCTTCTTTTTCTTCTTCTTCTCTGGCTTTCGAATTCAGGGATGTTCTTCTTCCGTCTGCTTCTTTTCCTACTGCTAATGATGGTGTTCCTTTGAGTACCTATTCTCAATGGCTTCTCTGCTTCCCCGCCAGAGCGAATTTGGGTGACTTGGAGGAGAAATGGCGATGGAGATTATTTATAGGTGGGGGACGATCGTTGGTCACGTGATGTGTGCTTATCTTGCAGCACGTGGCATGCCCTGATAAACGGATTGGTAAAATGGGGTTGGATTGGAGACAACATTGTGTGCACGAGGATCGCAGCACTATTGTACCTCAACATGATCTCAACAACACAAATGCTACTAAAATATCATGACAATATCATTGATCCGCACAATCTCATCCGCACAAAATATTTTTTCTCGGATTGGTGGGTTCAATAGGTGCAAAGTTGTTTCTGCACGAAATCAACTAAAATTGGGGTCGGTTGATGAACCGGATCGATGATGATGAACCCCCTTTTCATTTTATTTATTTATTATTTTTTATTATAAATAAAAAAGCCTAAATTCAAGATAGTAAAAAATAAATAAAAAAAAAAATATTATGACTTAATATTCATTGAAGAATTGGTTTGGTCCAACAGTAGGGATGTCAATGGGCTAACTATGAGCAAGCTCCATATTTGTTCATTTAAAATGACTCTTGAATAATATGTTCATGTTCAACTCCATCTGATTTAGTTTTCTCATTTCAACTTGTGAGTTGTGATTGGCTAAAAAAAAAAGAAAAAAACTTGTTATTGGCTCAAATATAGCTTACATAATTCAAAAGGTAATAAAATGTAAATTTTTTTAAGGAAAGTATAAAAAATTAATAAAAAAAATATTGTAATAATATTATTTCTTTAATTTTAAATTCGAGCCAAAATAAGCCCAACATAATCAAATAAAAACTTGCATGTACTTTGCTTGTTTGCAAATAGAGCTAACAAAAAATTATGTGTGTTTAACTCAGATTAATTGCTTTATAAATGAATTAAACATGAGCTACTTAATGAGCTAATAATGCGTTGGTCCCAAATGACTAGCGTAATTCAAGAGCAAAATTTGTTGAATGAGACTTATATATATTAAATTGATAAACATATTGTTATTATTATCATTTAAATTATATTAAAATAGCTTTTTTTTATTTATATTGTTATTATTATCATTTAATAATATATTGATATTATTATCATTTAACAAAAAAAAAATAATATTAAATATATTGTTATTATTATCATTTAAATTAACATTATCAGTCTATCCTCAGCCTCAATCGCGACTTATCGTTATACCCGCGATCGCATTTTCGTGAAAATAAAAACGTCATTTGCGGATAATCAGTTAAAACGTGAAAACCAAACGGTGCGGCTGTTTTTTTGCAAATGACGCCGCATTTATAAGCTGCCCCAAACTGGCCCTTAATATAAGTCAGCTTCTACGATGGACGACTGCGAAAGAATACCCCGTAACTTCAATGTTGATTATTTCTAACGAACCTCAACATATAACTGGCAGCAATTGCGATTGCTCAATTTTTTTATCAAAATAATAATTGGATAATAAGTAATTTATCATATCCAACAACAACTGAAACATGAAGACAGATTCTCAACCGCATAAAATAAGGATAGGAAACTCATTGTAAGAAATTTAGAGACATACAAGTAGATCCAATACATAGTTAATGCTCTTCCATTAATTTCTGTACACTTTGACATTTGCTGTAGGCATTTGACGTACACGATCTTCATTCCATTTGGGTATATTTATTTACATCTGCTCCTGCACGTTTCCTGTGGCGTCCCCGCGGGGATTTATTTCCTTCATCATCTATTAGTATTTGAAGCATAATTAATGTGCTTTTTTTTCATAAATTGTAACCAAGCTTAAGGAAATGAAAAAGTAAAAAATGATCAAGTATAGAAAAATATAGACAAAAGACATAATAAGCATAACAGAGAAAGAAAGTTGTATAATACAGTTCTTAGTAATACAAGTAGTAGAGAAAAAAACAAAAATTGTTCAAGACAAAATTTATCTGCATAAGCGAAAATTTTTTGGAGGAGTGGTTCAGTTATGACCAATAACTTTGCAAATGCCACTAGCTCTGTTGCTACGAACAATAGCGTCATCCATAGTATTTCTATGACGTTTTATAAGAAGAATAGGTAGTTGAAGATCATGAGCATAATTCATAGGAGTGATTTGATCCCATGTATCTAGCTCAGGTATAACGTGAAATTCTACCTCATATGTTTTATTTTTTATGTAATTGAACACAGTGTAGAAATGTGAGACATATCCAACGTGATAAAGTTGTTTTTGTCCTAAAGCGGCATTGGCATGTGCACATGACATATTTTAAGCCTGAGGTTGATTGAGTGTGCAGCAACAGTCTTCCAACCACAATAAATCAACTTGAAATGATCTATATGACATGTCGAATACCTGAATCTAAAGTGTGTTGATGTGTGTTGGTTCGGGAAACTTCCGAGCCTCTTTTTCATGTTCTTGAAAAGAGTTCAGAGAAAAGATAGAGATATTTTGATTTTCAAGAAGTGTGGCAGCTTCGGAGTATTTCAAAAAAAGAGCTACAATATTATAATAGATGGAGCAAATCAATGCTTGGATTGGTAGACCGCGGGCTAGCATCAACACCCCATTGAAGAATTTAGATGCATTTGTGGTCATTGTCCCGTTCATGTAGCCACCATCATAAGTTAATGACCAAGTCTTAATATCTCTTGCAACTAACCAATCATATACCTCAACTCTTACATTTTTGATATCTTCCATATTTGGATTGAATATATGGAGATAATCATTATTCCCCGCAACATACATTTTTTTACAGAGAAAAACAACATCTGATATGCCAATTCTATGCACTGCTTTCTTGAAGGTATCCCGCATGTGTCTTAAATAATGTCGATGTGCAGCTCAAGGTGAAATTTCCGTACGCCCCCGTATTAGTCCAACATGTCAATTAGAGATAATGCACAAATCTTTTCTTGCAGAAAGCAATAGAATTAACTCATTGAGTATTTGTAGAAACCAAAATCAAGATTCATAGCACTCTGATTCAACGACTGCAAATGCCAATGGAAATAAACCATTATTCACATTATGCAGTAAAAAATGTTTCGTTCATACTTACCGCAGGATGACCATATTGCCAACTTGTGATAGAAGGTCTGAATGACCAAAAGATACGTTAAAACGGTTGGTCTCGCTTGAATGAATTCTATAAATTGTTCCTTGCATAACATAACATATTGTGTTGATTCAATGTACAATATGAATCCTCCCAACATCCAAAAATAACTGTTATTTTGACCCCCAATTAATGAACTAAGGTAAAAGGACACTTTTGTAATGTGGTATTGCTCACCTACCACATCTCAACTACCGCTCACCTACCGCTCACCTACCGCTCACCTACCTCCCATCTACCCCTCTCTTGCTTCTATAAATAGAGAGGGTGTGAGGCTTAGGAGTGCAAAGGAAAGAAATTTTAAGGGTGTGAGGCTTAGGAGAGGCAAGGGAGAACTACCACAAAGGAGGAGAGAATAGCTAGAGAGCTAGAGAGGAGGAGAGCATCTTGAGGCCTTGTATCAAGGTGTCGCTTGAGAGGGAGGTCGTAGAAGGAAGATGAGGGCTCATCTCTATGTATAAGCTATGTATTCTCCATTTCTTTTGCCTTAGTGAAATATTTGATTGATTCCCTCCCGTGGACGTAGATCCAGTTGGATCGAACCACGTAAATCGATCTGTGTTTGCTTGTGTTCTTTTTTCGTCTCATTTTCTATGTCAGGAAGTACATATCTCACAACAATTGGCGCCGTCTGTGGGAAGATCCATACTTCTTGGCTAGAGGTGTCCGCGTAAAGGTGTTCGCGGCCAGCGACGAAGAAGAGGAGTTCGGCAT
>NW_018164692.1:1469153-1470443 GCF_001263595.1 Phalaenopsis equestris
AGGGTTCGGGGAGTTCCCTGTTCGGGAGTTCGCGAAGCAGGAGGACCTGAGCAGTTTGGCGAGGCGCGACGGCTCTGGAGAGGCAGTTATTCTCATGCGAGACGCAGAGGAGTGCTTGCGGAAAGGAGGCGCGAGCACAGAACAAGAAGTTTTCTCCGGTGAACAGGTGTAATCTCTGCTAGAAGGGATCAGAGCTCTCCGGTTCAGTTGACGAAGGCAGTGAAATTCACGGGGAGAAGTTCTTGGAAGGGCAGCAGGTAAAATTCATTTGGAAGAAATCCTAGCCACGACAATGAGTTCCGTCAAATTCAACATTGAGAAATTCAATGGGAAGAACGACTTCGGCCTATGGAGAGTAAAGATGAGAGCTCTATTGGTTCAACAGGGTGTTGCAGAAGCCTTGCAAGGGTCGGCGGCATTGCCGATCGACATGACCGAGAAGGAGAAGATCGGCATGCTGGACAAGGCTCACAGTTTGATAATCCTGAGCCTGGGCGATAAAGTTCTGAGGGAGGTGTCGAGGGAGACAACGGCTCAAGCACTTTGGGCCAAACTCGAGGTACTCTACCTGACAAAGTCTCTGGCTAATAGCCTCTTTCTGAAGCAGCACCTATACTCGTTCAAAATGCATGATGACAAATCCGTCTCAGAGCAGATCGACGAGTTCAACAAGATCTTCGACGACCTCGAGAACATCGATGTCAAGATGGACGATGAGGACAAAGCACTGCTGTTGCTAAACTCTATTCCTAAGAGCTACGAGCATTTCAAGGATGCGATGCTCTATGGAAGGGTGCAAACTATTACTCTGGAGGAGGTTCAATCTCTGATTAGAGCCAAAGAACTTCAGAGGAAGCATGATAGGGACAAGGAAGTCAGCGGAGACAGTCTTATTGTCAGAGGAAGATCGGACAAGAAATATTCAAGAAATGGTCAGTACAGATCAAGGTCAAGCAAGGATGGCGGGAATCAGTCATCAAGGGGATCTTTTAAGTGCTATCATTGTCACAAAGACGGTCATTTCAAGAGGAATTGCCCAGACAGGAAGAATAAGTATCAAGAAGAGCCAGAAGAATCACGAGAAGCAAGCGTAGCCTCTGATGACTCTGCTGAGGCTCTGGTGATCACAAATTCTGAATCTAGTAAGGAGTGGATCCTCGATTCAGGGTGTTCTTTCCACATATGTCCTCACAAAGACTGATTCGAGACACTGCAATAGGAAAATGATGGGTCAGATCTACTGGGAGACAATAAAGCTCACAGAGTTGTTGGAAGTGGATCAATCAGGAT
>NW_018164692.1:1471003-1475320 GCF_001263595.1 Phalaenopsis equestris
AAGGGAGAAGATATCTTAAGCTACCACAAAGGAGGAGAGAATAGCTATAGAGTTAGAGGAGGAGAGCATCTTGAGGCCTTGTATCAAGGTGTCGCTTGAGAGGGAGGCCATATAAGGAAGATGAGGGCTCATCTCTATGTATAAGCTATGTATTCTCCATTTCTTTTGCCTTAGTGAAATATTTGATTGATTCCCTCCCGTGGACGTAGATCCAGTTGGATCGAACCACGTAAATCGATTTGTGTTTGCTTGTGTTCTTTTTTCGTCTCATTTTCTATGCAAGGAAGTACATATCACACAACAATAACTTTATTGTCTTAGGTATTGCATCTCAAGATTTCATATAAGAAATCTTAACATACAATTTCTATTCAATTTGGCTCTCTGGGATTTAAATCAATTTGTTGTCTAACGATAGGTAATATGAAATGAGTTAAAATTTGTGTTGCACTGTCAATGTCCTGCATTCATGAAAAGATGACTAAATGTATGTGAACCAATTAAATTTGAGATCCTTCAAGCCCCTCCCAGCTATTTTATCGAGCTAGCATGTAGAAGCCACATACATGATCTTGACGGATGATCATATTGAACGCATATGACGGTCAACATATTTTTATTTGATGTGCATATTCTAAACTCATAAATTATTAATTATAGACCAGCCATTCAAGGTGAATCACAACTGCTTCTTCTCAGAGAAACACTTGCTCTCTACAAGCTCACCAGGAATAACTTTTTTTTTGGGCGATAGTATCTTCATTAGTTGGTCCATCAAACGTAATTTCCTCTTCACAGTCTTTTGTAATCTTACAAGCTCACACAATGTCATTATTAAAAACTATCTGCTCTAGTGCATGAGTGGTTCTTGTTGCATAAGACCCTATCAAATTTTCACCAAAAAGTACTGATTGAAGGTTGACTGCATTAGTTGGTAATTCATGATCTTAACTATTTTAACTAGAACTATGGCTTGACGAACTCAACATTGTTTTATAGCCCTCATGAATGTCTACCAAATTTTCACTTGTTATTTTGACCCCCAATTAATGAACTAAAGCAAAATGGCACTTTTGTAATGTGGTAGCGCTCACCTACCACATCTCACCTACCGTTCACCTACCACTCACCTACCGCTCACCTACCTCCCACCTACCACTCTCTTGCTTCTATAAATAGAGAGGGTGTGAGGCTTAGGAGAGCATGAGAATAAATCTTAAGGGTGTGAGGCTTAGGAGAGCAAGGGAATAAATCTTAAGGGTGTGAGGCTTAGGAGAGCAAGGGAGAAGATATCTTCTGCTACCACAAAGGAGGAGAGAATAGCTATAGAGTTAGAGAGGAGGAGAGCATCTTGAGGCCTTGTATCAAGGTGTCGCTTGAGAGGGAGGCCATAGAAGGAAGATGATGGCTCATCTCAATGTATAAGCTATGTATTTTCTATTTCTTTTGCCTTAGTGAACTATTTGATTGATTCCCTCCCGTGGACGTAGATCCAATTGGATCGAACCACGTAAACGATCTGTGTTTGCTTATGTTCTTTTTCGTCTCATTTCTATGCCAGAAAGTACATATCTCACAACATCACTTATGCCAGAGCATCAAACATGAATAGCATTAGAACTTGAAACAAAATATGCAACTAATACCGATTCATGGGCAAAATCGGTGTTTGCACGAATTTACACTGTAATTTCAAATGAAAAAAAAGATAATAGAAACGTAATAATGATAACAAACATTTTATGTTACGTACGGAGAGAGAGGAATGGTGAGGCCATGTCACATACACGTGAATTTATGATGATGAGATGTCATCCACTCATCTACATATGCACGTACAACAAACTTAAAATTTTCTTACTATTGTGAGAACATTAGGCGAGCCTCTCTCGTCTGCTCTCTTTCTCCACACAGCACCGAGCTCCGTCTCGTCTCGGCCTCATTGTTGCAAGAACCAGCTGCCATCTCATCTTTGCAACTCACATCCTACCCCGCCGCAAAGAAGCTCTCCCGGCCTCACTACAGCCGGCACTCCAGCTGCACCCAACCGACCGCTCTCTTGCAAGACCCACCCAGCTCCTGTACCCCTTCTCTAGGCTCAAAATTGAATCAACTTTGGTTCGGCTAGAAATTGAAATGAATAGCCTCAAATTGAGTTATTTGAATTCGTTTCGGAATTGGATCGTTCCGGCTTAAAATTGAAACAAATTGCTCAAATTGAATTATTTGGAACCGTTCCCGGCTTCCAGCTCAGAATTGGCTCTTGATTAATTATATTAAATTTTAATTAATATTTTATAATTTTTTTATAAATAAAAAAAATACTAAAAGCCATTCATGGAGTCGATTCGAGTCGATTCAAATATAATTTAAATCTGCTCTAAAAAAATTGGATCTAAAGTTCGGACTCAAACTTAGGCCCATTTATTCCAATCTAATCTCGGATCCGAGTTAAAATTTGATTAGATATCTTCAGCTAAATACATAGTTAGGGCTGTCAAAAAGGCTCGTTGTTAGCTAACAGTTCGTGTTCGGCTCCTTAAGAAGCTCGCGTTTGGCTCATTAAGAAGCTCATTTTAATTTCCAACCGAATCAAACTTGATTCAATTTTGAGCCAGCTCGACTTGAAATCAACTATAACAAGTTACGAGCAGTTTTTGAGCCCACTAAATTTATTTGAGCCGATTTCGAGCCGACCCCCAACTCGGCTCAAAATTGAATTATTAACAACTCTAGCATCCAGTTACCAAATTGAAAATCATCTCTGAACCTGAACGGCTAGCGAACAGCCTCCTTGTTTCAGATTAAGGTAATGCAATGCCGAAAGATGACATAAAAAGGCTTGAAAGATTTAATGGCCATGTTCTTCCTATTCTGTTAGATTCATACTTCATATGCATGACGTTATATCCTGCAAGGTTTGGTTTTGTAGCTTCTGCAAGTTTATTTGTCTTTTTAACTCTTCATGCACATATTAAAAATAAAAAAAAAATTGAGCCATTTATCTAACAAATTGAGCCAATCAACATATTTGCTATGTCAAACTCAAAATTTGTTCATATAGAACCATATTTCTATGCGACAAATGTTAAAATAATCAATAAAAAGTTTCAAGAGAATATTTTTTAATTAATTTATAATGTTTTATTAAACTATATAAAATTTTTGTATTTTATTTCTCTCAAAATAAATTTCAAATTTTGATTCTAATTATTTTTAATAATTAAGTATAAAATTCAAATAAAGTTGGTATGTGAATACTTATATATATTAATTTTAAGAGAATTTATATCAAAATTGATGAAAGTAAGGCGAAGCCAACACTGATTTCCTGTTCTGGGCCTGGGCTGCTTGGGCTTAGTTGAGCAGCGGAAACGAACGGGGCCGAAACATCTGATACATTCTATGTTGCGAGAAAGAGCATAGTTTTTATAAGTTATCAATTCATTACATACAGTACAAATGTGATGACCATGTTTATCATGCATGATAGAATATAATAAAAAATCTATGTTGGGTTTAAATTTGTGTGACGGGAGGAGTTTATAATTAATAAGAGCTAAAAAAAGAAAATAAAGTGTCATTTTTCTTAGATTTTATTACATTGTTAAAAATTTAAATGCTTAAGCCAATGATTTTTATATATTGGCTCGTTTCTTATCTATTTATACGTTTCGAACGAAGCTCAACACTTAACTTATATGTTTTTGTGATGCAAATAAACTTACATAGCATGATTTAATGATGGTATGTGTACATCAGAAATGACACAAAACTCAAGGAAATCCAATGAACTAAGTGAAAATGAAGTACGACTAGGAGGGTCGACCAGCAAAAAGACTAAAGGATCTATTAGCAGAAGACC
Source organism: Phalaenopsis equestris (assembly GCF_001263595.1). Lineage (NCBI taxonomy): Eukaryota > Viridiplantae > Streptophyta > Magnoliopsida > Asparagales > Orchidaceae > Phalaenopsis > Phalaenopsis equestris. Next base: position 1,474,869 of record NW_018164692.1, read on the forward strand.
AAGAGATCAGTTTGATCAGGTGCAACCCCCGTAAGCCGGGGCTAAAGGCGACCGGATGCAAGCCATCTAGACTAATGACCGAAGCCAATCTAATCAAGAAGAGGCGTCAACCTACCTCTCGCCACGACCCCATCCATAGGAAAAGTTAGGCATATCAAGTTATGGGAAGTTACTTTGAGATATTCAACGAATAATATTGGCAAGTAGAGCAAGTGTCATTAATGATTGTGTTGACTTTTCGTGCCTACTTAGTCGATTAAATTAAATAATTTTGACGACTTGAACTTATGGATACTACATTGTTTTCATTAATGGCTTCTTCTATGTGACAAATTAATAATGTGGTAAACCTGAACTAAAATTAGTCCACTAAAATGGGCTAAATTGCATTGAAATTGGCATAGCACTACTCGAATAACATAATATTGAATATATATATATATATATATATA
>NW_018164692.1:1475330-1482203 GCF_001263595.1 Phalaenopsis equestris
ATATATATATAATAGACAAGATTTATAAAGAATGGACAAATATTAGTCAAGATATGCTATATATATATATATATATATATGTATGTATGTATGTATATATATATATATTCATTCAATTTCTTATAACTATTCAAATCTACAAAAAATCATTTTGGGAAACTTGAAAATCACATAATTGTAATTTCTTAAATCTTAAAATAGACAAATTGTTGTTGGAAACTTAAAAGAAAACCAATTGCTCTAACATATTTTATTATTTATTATACAATTTTTCTTAACAATAATATATATATATATATATATATATCAATATAATTTACCAATTTACTTGACCCAACCCCATTGATACGTTAACATGTTCGAGGAATTGGCATTGATATTCATCGAAGTGAGTCAAGTCTACATTAACTACTAAGTTGACCGGGCTAGTCCATTTCATTGAGATATTTCAATTGGCTCAAGTCATTCATGTCAAGTCATGCATCCGGTCATATTAATTAAAAGGGAAATTTACATGGATACCACATAATTCTTAACCATTTACAAATTTAACGCTTAAATTTTGCATGAAAAGATATATTTACAAATTTGATAGAGATTTGTGTCTTATGCACGTAAATATAAGAGTTTAGTTGTTAGATATGTAAATACAAAAATAAAAATTGTGGCATTCACATATCTAAAACCTAACTTTAATTTTTAGATACATATCATTTTTCCCATGCATGAAATTATGTATTTTACATTTTAAAAATTAATATGATGGTGTTTATGATATGATATGAAAGTTTTCCTATATATTATGTATATATGTATGTTAACTGCCCCATTTATTTAGATATCTACCATTCACATTTCATTTTTTTATATTTATATCACCCAAATTTTCATATCACATAAAAATATATTTATTTTAATAATTCAAAAATTGAAATACATATGTTCATGCATAGACCCTGAGATGACATATATGTAAACATTGGGATTTAAGTGGTATATATGTAAATTTTCGAGAGAATAATAGAAAGTAGGTCTCTTTACCTGTGGAAAATTGGAATATTAATTAGTCCATATCTTTGAAGTAGCGAATATGTCTTTCGCCATTTAAAACGTGAAGATCTACAAACATTTTTTCTCCCACCTTGTTTACTGTTCCCTATCTATCTATCTATCTATCTATCTATCTATAAATCTATCTATCTATCTATCTATCTATCTATCTATCTATCTATCTATCTATCTATCTATCTATCTATCTATCTATCTATCTATAAATAGAGAAATATTTGCGTACGTAAGACGTACGCAAAGTTGCGTACATATTAGGTAATTCGGAGAGTACAGGTGGGTTACACTTAGGTTATACCCGTTATAATTCTTCATGTGTAACTCACTTGTACCCTCCTAATAACCTAATATATACACAACTCTGTGTGCGTCTTACGTACTCAAATATTTCTCATATATATATATATATACTCTTAATTAATGGATTAACAAATATATATATCCTCTTCTTTGAAGACGTGGATGCATAGGATCCGCTAGTCATACATTGGTTCTTAGGAATAATCACTAGGGCTCCTTTAAGAAAATTTTTCTTATTAGATCACTAAAAGTTAATGATGAATATTAAATTATAAATTATATGATTAATAAAATAATTAATGCGCCATAAGATCTCTCACTCACTTTAAATAATATATTCTTTTTTTTTTTTACTTTTTTAAGGGGCATTTACATTCATACCATCAAATTTTTATGTATTTACATATCTTGTACCTAAACTTTGCTTTCTACATTTATACATCTAAATCTTTCATGTCACATCGAGAATATTATAATTTTTAACTTTTAGAAAGTAAAATTCAACTTTTTTGATATAAACATAAGGTGGCATCTATATAAAAATTAATTAGAAACATTATATTAGTCAATTAAGTGGTTTTTTTTCTTAATCTCTTCCTTGGCATTGTTTAGGTGCTACAATTAAATTCACTATATTTTAGTTTTATTCTATTTATTTCCAAAGATTTAAGAAATAAAAATATCTTATCTTAGAGTAATTTTTTTTATTATAAAGGTTATAATTCTAAATTACATATTATCTAATGGTTTAGGCTTGCCCAATATTGACATGATTATTTTTATGTGTAAATCTAAAATTATTTGTGGACATTTTAATTATTATTCTCTTTTATTCTTTTGGTGTTTTAATCATTAGGGTTCTCTTTGAATTAAAAATAGGAATATATTTTTTTTATTCTGGAGGGATTTATGTCACGTGACTATGAAGATTATGAATTCTCTTTAATTTCAAATCATTAATAATTGTAATCTTCTTTTTTTTATTTTGATCCCTGGTTGAAGGGTTACTTGAATTCTGATTCCCACCATGAATTTTGGTGTAATTTCTTTAATAGTTGTCATTCTTCGACTAGGTCCAGCTCATACGTAATGTCCTGAGTGGTTGCCCGAACTGGTATAGTCTTTTCTTTTTTTTGTCCTTAATGGTTGTTGTTCTCTACACTTTTGTAACCCCTTGAGTTTGATGTAAGTACTCGTGCTTTCCATCTCAATTCAATCTCCTGACACATAATTCTATCTGCCCAAGACTGTTAAAATTTAAATCTAAATTAAAATTCCCACCATTGTTCTCTACACCATTTTTTTTTTTTTGAAATGTTTGAAATGTTTGGAAATAATGTTTTGAAATGTTTGGAAATAATGTTTTTCATTGGATCAATCTTCCTACTCTTACCCAAGTGAAGATGATTATTTCTAATAATGGTTGGTGCTTTATCTATTCTAATAATATTCCCGAGTGTTTAAACCTTATTTAGAAATTTCAATCAAAGATGGTATTACTTCTTATCTTTAGAATAATTTTGATAAATACACTAATAAATTAATTTATAACTCAGCTGTTGAGAACTCTTATATTGTTTGTTGGAGTAATTATATTTCGTTTAAATGTCATGTTATTAGATATGCTACTTTTACTTGTATTATTTTCCATGCTGGTCTTAAAACTTATGATAATTTGATTATTAAAGGAATTTTAGTAAATAATTTTTGCATTTTATGATTGAATTATTTGGAAACTCATAATCATCTTTATTTAATGCAATTTTGCTCATTCATTACTTAAGAGGTGCATTCCTCATTGGAACTTTTTTCTTTTTAGAAATAATACGTTGCATATTCTTTCTCAAGTAGAAACATTTACTTCTATGATTATTAAAAAATTATTCTTTTTAGTTGTTTATTTTACATCTTATTTTATTTGGAAGGAAAGTAATAATATAATTTTTAATAACACTAGTTCTTTTATGGATACTATAGTTCATGATATTTTTCGGATTACTAAGTGGAAGAATAGAAGATAAAAATTCAAAAAATGATATTCTTTCTTGTATTAAAGACCTTTATAATTTATAATTTTTTTTTTATGGTTATTGCTATATTTTGTGGGTCTAATTGAGTTCTAAAGTTGTTGTGTATTGGTCCCCTTTGCATTGCTTGAAAATTTTTAAATTCATCATATTTCCATGGATACCTTGATTCATTTTTCTGTAGTTTGTTTGCTTCTGAGTTTTGGTGGACTACTGGTTTTGCTTTATGGTTCACCAGATTTGCATTGGATTATAATTGTATTTGGTTTTTCTAAATGTTTGGATGGTAATCTTTGCTTAGTTGCTAAGGTTTTCTTTTATGGTATTTCAACTGATATTTCATATTCCTCTTTTTTTCTTGGTTGTCTAAGAAGGTTTATGGGTTAGTGATTTGAATTATGATGTGCCCTCTTACTGCATTTGATCTCAACCGCCTCTAGAGATTAATTTTAGCATTTATGGCTTTATTTGATTTTGGTCTTTTAGTTTTTATTTCTTGATATGTTTTTAAATGGATGGAAACATTTGTATTTTTGATTTGTTTCAACAGTTTAAAACATATCTTTTGGATTACCTTTCTTTATCTTTTATCTTTTCTCATTAAATACTTTAATTTTACTTAGATTCTTGGATGGAGATGATCGAATTGCTGTTGGGTTAACCCGAGCTCTTTTATTTTCTTATATGGAGATCATTTGCTTTAATTTCTTTCTTTTAATTATGTTATTTTTTGTTTAAGTTTGTTCGGATTACATTTATCTTCGTCTCTCATTTGGAGCCTTTAAAATCCTAGGATCATTCTTATCTAGTGATTGTTGGTGTCTTGTCTATTGTGGAGCCTTTTGAGTTCTTTGTGGTTAGTTGGTTGGCCTAATAGCTTGTATGAATTTTAATAATTGTTTTCCTTAGTTGGAGCTTACATTGGTGCTTGAAGTGGTTTCTCAATTATGTTATTGTCATTTCGTGTTGGACCTTACATTGGTGGCTGTTATGGTTTCACAGTTCTGTTGTCATTATTTTCTGATCTATACTTTTTTTTTCTTATATTTCTTTCTTTCTTTGGATTGTTGTTGTCATATTTCAAATTCTGATTTTTGAAATAATAACTATGGTTGGTTTTTAGTTGACCGTCTCTTTGTATTTTCTAGGCTTTTATGTTGAGTTAAATATATTATTTAGTATTTCTTGTTCAATAAAGTTGGTTGTGACACTCGTTTTTTCCAAAAAAATAAGTAATAAAATTATAAGTGGTTTAACCAAGCTTTTGTGATATGATAATTTGATTTAAAATTCGAAAATCTAAATCATATGATATTTCTATTGATGTATCCTTATGCTTATTAGTGCAGATTATTTGTGATTTGAGAAAAATGACATTTTGTATTCTTTCATAATGTAAGTCAGCTTCTGCATTTTATGTTTGGTGAATCAAATACTTTAATCCTCTCTCGTGGATGTAACCTCGGCAATCGTCGAATAATATAAATATCAATGTCTATGATCCTTCCCCTTTCTTTTATAAATTATTTTATAAAGCTATATTCTCACTAAAATATATTATAAAATAAAATTAGTTTTATTTTGCTCTAAATAACATAAAGGGGGATTTACAAACATAATGCACATTCCTAATAATGTATTTAGATATCTTATTGATACATCATTAACAAATTTTTACTATCTAGCATGGATCTCGAGGGATGATATGGAGCTCGAGACGAATTTTTTAACAAGAAATATTCAAACTTCAATTAAAAATCATTCAAACTTCTGATTTCAGAAAATTTACTGTCAAAATGATCACACAAGATGAGCCCAATGATTCCAAAGTTGGACCGATCTGAGTCAAATCAAGCCCAGATCATGATATTAAACCATTTTTATAAGCTTTCAGTGCATAATTGAAAAAACAAATGGATTTCATGTCTGACAAGCTTATAATCAAATAGAATGCTTTGGTGAGACAAATACAACGAACCCAATATCGCTTAATTATGATATCATCAAGGTACTTAAATGTTTATAGAACGTCGTTTGATCAAAAAAATCTATCTGAGTCGTTTGATGAAGTGATCTGAATTCCTTTCTTATTTGCAGAGAGGTCTCTCTCGGACTATAAATAGAGTCATACCCCTACTTGAGAAGAGGAGAGACTTTACGCTAAAAAAAGATTGAAGCTTGAAGGAGAAGTTGAAGTTCAGTATCGCTTCTGCATTGCAGATTCAAAGAATGTCTCAAGCTACTACAGTCGACAACCACCAATTGTCGGCATTGTCGACCACCATTAGCAGCCCTCTAATTATTGAAGTGAAGCTCGGGCAAAGTCAAGACTTGCACTTCAGAGCGACGAAGCACCGTGCAAAGCAACAACAAAGGACGCGAAGTCACAAAGCATCTTACAGAAAGAGTGCATCATCTCAAACGTTATGCTAACCTCGAAGATGGTGTACCTAAACTTCGGCAACTACTCCTCACTGCAACTGCTTAATATCGTGGGGCAACAAGCTCTTCTGTGCACGACCATCATAACAGGAGAAACTATGTAACATTTCACGCTCGTGAGAAAAGGGTCTATATATGTAACCAGCAACTAATAGTGAATCATTTAAACTGGGTTAGGCACCATGATTTTTTCCCTCTTCGAATTTTTCACATGAAAATTTCTAGTATCTACCAGTCCATTTTATTACCTGATTGTGTACTATATTAACTCTCGTGCAACGCTAAGACAATAACTCATTACTCTACCACCATCACCACGTATTCTCTAGTGTGCATCACTTATGTTTAAACTGTAATACTTATATAATAACACAATTTTTAACATGTATAAAAGACAAAGTTGCTATTGACTTTTCTCAGGTGAAAGACATCTGTTCTTTCATCTGTCTTAATATGACATTAACAGTAAAGTATTATATATATCATAGATACTAAAGTTTAAATAATAAATATGTAAGTTAAAAAAAAACAAACAATGTGCTCTATATGTAAATTTCTCCATTGGCAATATAATCATGCATAATTAAAAACAAATTTCATTTGACAATTTCTTAATGACTGATGACAAATCTAATAGCACATGTGTTAGATCATGAGCAAAGCATAATTCCAAATTTAAAAAGGTGTGAAAAATATTCATTGATTTTTTTCAGGAAATAATTTTAGCATCAAAGTCTATAAAATGTTAATTTATTTCATTTTTTTTAAATATGAGTTGAAATAGTTCTCTTTTTCAAGGGTGTTGATAATTTTAATCTCCATTAAAAGTGTTATTTTGACCTCCAATTAATGAACTAAAGTAAAAGGGCACTTTTGTAATGTGGTACCGCTCACCTACCACATCTCACCTACCGTTCACCTACCGTTCACCTACCGCTCACCTACCGCTCACCTACCTCCCACCTACCACTCTCTTGCTTCTATAAATAGAGAGGGTGTGAGGCTTAGGAGAGCAAGGGAAGAAATCTTAAGGGTG